>NW_007248860.1:192392-267932 GCF_000164805.1 Carlito syrichta
TTAATAGCAGAACTGTCTTTGTTGTAAATCAACATATTAGGGATCTTAATTTGAAGACTCTATTTAAATACGAAATACAAATGAATTCTTCAAGCAGTTCCAAACTTTGAGATTTTATTTGCATGAGATTAAATGATATAGATTGGAAATTGGTGTAGACCGTGGATTTCCTGCCTTGCCCTGGGAGAAGACTGTACTTCCCTTCTTTGCTGACAGGCAGTCCAGGATGCTTGTTTTGACCAGTGGAACGTGTGCATGAGTAATGTATGTCTTTTCTAGTTGGAGGATTGAAAAACCAGTTTGTGCTTTAAAATGTTTTTTTTTTTCTTGCCTCTGTCACAAGACAAGCATTTTTCCAGACAGCAGTTTCAGCAGCATAGGTCAAGAGATAAAGACATCATGGGGCAGTTCTATAGTTAACTTTCAATGAATACATATGTAAATCAATTGTTCTAAGTCATTGAGATTTTGGAGTCATTTCTTCTTGCAGCTTAATTCCCCCTATTTTCGCTGATACAGTCATTAATATCTAAGATCTTGAAACTACAGGAAACCTAAATTTTCTAAATTCTCTATATTCCATCATAGCATCTATATTTTTCATCAATCCAGAACTTACAGATTAAATTGTCTGTAAAATCACAACACCTTCTCTAATATGAGTACTATGGCAATGTATTACAAAATCTATTTTAAAACTTATTTGCATACTTGTTCAAGAAGTGGTTTTAAACTTTATGCAATCTGGCCTCCAACTATCTTTCCAATCTCAGCTTCCATGACATCTCCCTGTGAATCTGACACTTCAGCCACTCAGAGCTGTTTAATTATTTTTCCTAACATACTATGATCCTTCTTTGCTTTTTATCTTGTTGCTCCATCTATCTGGAATAGTTTCCTTCCTTTGTCTGCTGTTGAACTTCTATTCATCCTTCTTGATCAGCAACATCCATTGCTCCATGACACTTTTCTGCAAGTCTCTAGATAACCTTAGTCACTCCCTCCTTTTCCATAGCAGATGGTAGGTGTATTTACATTTATTAAAGCACTAATTTATTTTATGATAATCATTTGTTTCTGGCTCAGTATCCTCTCTTCACCTAAAAGCCACAGTGCAATGAAGTAAGCACTATAATTAGTTTGCAGCCTGAGCAAAGTAATAGGTAATAATGACTATCCATCTATTCATTAAATAGTTAGGAGTTGATTTATTAATAATTGGCCTAATTTTTCAAATTCTTGCGCTGAGAACAAGTCAAAACTATCTGCTTGCATAAATAGCAATAAAACTTTCTACAGCTTAAAAAAACAAAGCTTTAGTTTCAGGAGTGTCATTAATCAATAATTAAATACTATCCTAGGAGAGCCCATATTACATTGTTTCATTTTATGCTTTTCTTTTTTATTTACGTATTTACACTTATGGGAGTTTTACTATGGTGCCCAGGCTAGAGTGCAGTGGCTAGTCACAGGCACAAAGATAGAACCGTCATCCCTGAACTCCTGGGTTCAAGCAATCCTCCTGTCTGTCTCTAGAGTAGCTGGCACTACAGGCATAGACCACGGTGCCTGGCTTTTATGTTTTTTTTAGAAAAAAAAATGTGGGAGGCAACTAAAATCCCAGGCAACAAAGAAAGTTTCACAATAAAAAATTTAAGATCCAAATGCTCTAATTAAGGCTCATTATAATGATGATTTAACATTTCTGAAGATTTATTATCTTCACATTAGCCTAATATGTACAGCCCTACAATCTGGCTAGATTTACCTATCACCATTCATTTATGTGATACAAATTGTCACTTTTTTTTTTGGTCAAATAACCCCCTCTACTTTCTAAATATTCTTTGCACTGTCTTCTAAATGTTCTATACATATTCCCGACACTAGTGTTTACTTATTTATTCATGAGACAGTGTCTCACTCTGTTGCCCAGGCTGGAGTACGGTAGCATGTCCATGGCTCACCTCAGCCTCGACCTCCTGGACTCAGGCAATCTTTCCACCTCAGCATCCTGAGTAGTGGGGACTATAGGTATGTGCCACTATGCCTGGTTAATTAATTAATTAATTAATTAATTTTTTGAGTTGGAGTCTCACTCTGTCGCCCAGACTGGAGTGCAGTGGCCGCTCCCGGCCACCACAGCCTCAACCTGCTGGGCTCCGGTGATCCTTCTGCCTCAGCCTTCCAGCCTCGTTAATTTAAAACAATTTTTTTTTTGTAGTGATGGAGGTCTCACTATGTTGCTCAGGCTGGTCTTGAACTTCCAACCTCAAACAGTCCTCCCACCTTGGGATCTCAAAGTGTTGAGATTACAAGCATGAGCCAACACACCTGGTCCCTTGTATTTATTCATAGTTACCCTGTAATGCCCGTCCTTAATTTATCTAAGAATGTATCTGCTTCTAAAACTTAACTCACATCTTTCTTCCTACTGCACTTATCACCCAAACCTTCGATTGGAAACTTAAGATGTGATATTTCTGTTAATCTTAAGTGCATCCTTTCTCTCCAGGGAGGTTGATTATAAACTTGTTTATGACTAGGGATTACATCTTAGCATTTTTAACCCTCATCACCCTGTCTGGTACTTGCAAAAAGTTGACCTGCACACAAACAAAGCATGTGTTATTTACTGGTCAGTCCTATCGTGAAGATATCAAGAGAGTACTCCTTTGCAGGACTGAGTATCCCAGAAAATTTCCGAGATTAGTTGTTCTTTACTGAATCCTTTATTTACACAGTACAAAGGCTAAGTTCCCTTCTTATAATTATAAATCTGAATTATTAACATTAGGCTCCCTACAGCTTTTCCCTCTTCACACAGAGGATAGAAAGAAGATCTCAATTTTACAGAATGCTAAGTACTACAGTTATACAACCTAGTAGCCAACAATAAAAAATACTAAAATAACATCTGGTTGCTCATGACAGTTTGACCTCTTCCAATAATCTTATTACAATACCCATGCAAGAATAGAAAAACAAGCAAACAACCCCACAACATCCAAGTTAGAACCAGTCTACTGTAAGAATCTTGAAGGAATGTCTTCAACTGAAAGATCACTGAAACCATACTGAATAAAGCAATCTATGGTCAGACAAGCAGGAAATCTGCATATGTTAAAATAGGTAGTTTTATTCCTTTCTTTCCTATAAACTACTTCTGTAAGGTTTGTATCTTGGGATACTACTATACATACACTTCTTGACCAGAATATTGTTTCCCACCTCTATTCATGGTAACTTTTGTCAAATAGAATCAAATCATGGACCCAATGACCCTGTTCCCCCAAATGAAGTTAAAACTGGAAAGAAAGCTACTTGGAGAGATACTGTTTGGAGATAATTAATACAAGAGACTTGCTTAGTGCACTGCATTTTTGGAGTGACGGCTTAGAGAGGGAGGCCCCATCTGTGGGACAAAGAGACGGCTTCTTAGAGCAGCATATACAACACACAAAACTCTAGCAAATCATAGGAACTGGTTTCTAAGTTGTGTTTCCTACTTTCCTGCTGTAGATTTAATAGGACCATTAGACCATTGCTCAAATGACAGAGCATGAATTTAAAGTAGAGTGACCATGAAATCTGGTTTATGCCTGCAGTATGGTATAATTGTGAATAGGACCCTCATTCGTTCTCAAAAGTCTCCCAACTGATGTACAGTGCAATTGTCTTGGTCTCTTGGGAAATGCCAGCTCTATATAGTTCTTCTCCTGAAAAACATTTTATTTAGCCTACTGTATCTAAAACATTATCAACTTATAATTTATATTAAAAATTTGATGATACCTATATATAATATTATCTTTGAAATCTGGTGTGTATTTTACACTTACAGCATGTCTCAATTCAGACCAGCCATACTGCAAATGCTCAATAGCCACAAACGGCAAGTGGCTACTCTACTTGATAGTGCAAACAAGAGAGTTCTGATGGAATAGAATAATCTCACAGCCAGTCATGTGAGATGACGACAAGAGATATAAAGTAAAAATCATACTCCCATGTACTCTTTCTGAAAAAAATGATTTAAGAGTAACCCCTCTGGCTGGTAATTCAAAATTCAGGTCTTCAATATTGAAGACCTGGCAAAGGGAAAGATAAAAGAACACTCTATTCAGTCTAAAATATATGTTAACAAATGATATATATAATTTATGAATATGACATATGGAGTGAAAAACAACAGGGATCTATATACAAAGTATGAATGCAAAAAATAATAATTGACAACAATGGGAATTCAAAACAAAATTTCATACTTTGCCTTATTTTCCTAATTTGCTCCAATGAACATCTATTACTTTTTAAAGTGATTTGATAAAAAAATATAAGCTGGGCTCGGTGGCTCAGCCTGTAATCTCAGGCCTTTGGGAGGCTGAGGTGAGTTGATTGCCTGAGCCCACAGATTCGAGACCTGCCTGGGCAGTGAGACCTCATCTCTACAATAAACCAAAAAATTAGCTGGGCATGGTAGCACATGCCTGTAATTCCAGCTACTCGGAAGGCTGAGGTGGAAGGATCACCGGAGCCCAGCAGGTCGAGGCTGCGGTGGCCAGGAGCGGCCACTGCACTCCAGTCTGGGCGACAGACAGAGTGAGACTCCAACTCAAAGAAAAAAAAAAAATTATATATAGTCATTACAGAGATAAGCTGTGAGAACAAGATAAGCTTTTGCTTTGTGAAATTATCTAACATGTAAGGCTAAATAGATCATGATGCAATCTTTCATCTGATTTTAAATTACTGCCAAATTTGCATAGATGCATTGAGATCACTATCTCTAAACTGGAATATATGAACTGCTAAATGGACAGTTGATTCTTGAACAATATGTGTTTGTGAGTCCACTTAACATGGATGTTTCTCAACTAAATGCAGATGGAAAATCCATTATTTGTGGGATGCAGAAACCCACCTATATACAGGGTCGACTTTTTTGTATCTTTGGCAAAATTGGATTATGGAGAATTTTGGTATACTTGAGGATTCTGGAACCAATCTGCCCGTGTACCAAGTGACAAATGTATTGAAAGACATCCCAGGTTTTTCTGGCCTGTATGGCTAGTTTCAGAGGAATCATTTTCTAGGATCTTAACATTGCAATCAATTTTACTAGTTCTCTTTTTTAAACCTTCTTTTCCACAAAAGCCCTTCTTTCTCTTTACATATGAAAGACACAAACCCTGACTTTCACAGATGCAGCAAGGTGGACCACAAAACAAAGGGATTGTTCCAGGATGTAATTCCTCTCCTAAATTGAAGTCCCTTCAAAACCTGTTGAAATGAAAAGAGCCGAGGCTTATTTCATCCTGGAGATGCAACAATTGGTACTTCTGTGCTTTATCTATATGTCTATTTTAAAATCTAACTTCAGAAGTGAGATGATTGTCTTAAGGCATGAATTCACACACTTATTTGAATTGGAAAATGAAGTCAGACTTTGTCCTGACAGAAGGAGGAGTGAACTGGCTGACTGGCATGGTGGTTGAAGATGTTCTTTTCCAATTAGGTGATGTGGCAGATATTTTTTAAGAAATGATTGAGCTAAATGTGCAGCTCCAAGGTTCTGATACAAATATACTGGAGGCACATGCACAATATCGTGTACCCTAGAGATTATTAGTAATGAATAGTGGTAAATTAGAAGTAAATTAATCATAAATTAGTAGTGACTACACAGAATTAATAATTACCAAGAACTCTTTAAACTTATGATTAAACTTTAGATAGCAAGGGAATTCATCATATTTCAACATTCATTTAGGGGAAACTTGACTTTAAATTTCATGAAATATGTAAAACCTGGAAAAGTGAATGTTGTAGAAGGACATCGATAGAGCAGTGATCAGGTTGGTCACGGAATACAGGACAGTGCATAAGAAAGGACATCGGCAGAATTCTGTGAATAATAAATTGACCTTCGCTCTCATCATTTCTAAAAGAATACTGGTTACTAAAATTTACAGTCAGTGACCAAGGCAAGATTCCTAAAGGACCTTATCACATCTTTAAAATAAATGTATACTTTGCATAGGCAAATGTGACATGTAAATTGGGAAGAGTTTTCTCTGCCAGTTAAGTTGGCTATGGCTCCCTGTGAAGCCAAATGAAATCATTTAAACTTGACACCATTATTTCTAAATGCAAGTTATCCAATGAGATAATTCTGTTCCAGCATTGGTCTCTGCATAGCTATCAAGGCTGTTAAATTTAATTTGAAAATGGAATCCATCATAATATATTAATCACAAAGGACTACAGGTATGGAGACACCTATAAGTTTACTAATTACATTGTTCATGCCTGTTGGTTTTGATCCTACCTAGGCAGGTCCAGTGAAGGCAGTAAGACTAATATTAGTAGTAACATTGGTAATGATAATAATAATAATAGCAACTGCTGACATGCAATGAATTTTACTACTAACTAGACACTGTGGTAAGTATGCTATATATGCACTATCGAAAATAGTTCTTTTGCAAAATGTTAAGATTAAAGTTCTACTATTATCACCCCCATTTTACATCAGAGAAAACTAAGGTTTGGGGAGATTAGGCAATATCTTTCATGTGACAAGTTAACAAATGGAAGAGTGAGGAATCAAACCCAAGTTTTTCTGAAATCAGAGTCCAAGATATTAAGCACTATTTGCTACAGCCTTCCTATCAAGTTTGACTTATTTGCAGTTATGCTTTTGTTTTATTCAGTACCAAAGTGTTGTGTGTATATGTGTGTGTGTGTTTCACTTACAAGAGGAGTGAAAAGGCTTGGGTGATGCCAACCACTGCATAACTGACATACCACATTTATACTGTGAGGCATCTCAATTACTATTATCACAATTTAATTGGTGATTAGGATGATAGTGATGCTGATTCAGACATTACTATCTCATGGGTCTTTGTAAGTGTGTAAGCTTTGCAGAGGATAGCTGGTAGGATATTTCACCTTGGAAGAGGCATACCTATACAGAAGAGTAAAATAGAAGGTGTTGACAAATCATCTTGGTAAAATAGTGTGGACCAAGAACATATAGAACCATGATTGTTAGACAAAGAAAACTGCAGTAGAAAAGAGTCATGTATTTGAATTTTGTAGACTTTGAGCTAGATATTTAGTAAGTCATCTCTCTACAGGTGGGTTTTATTTGTAAAATGAAGTTACTGTGAAATTTAAACAAGAAAATATATGCAAAATTGGGAGGCTATATAAATATAGAGAAATCAGGCATGAGGAGTGCACATCATAAACAATGGGGGTAGGGAGGAATAAATCTTTGAAGAGTTTTTGAACCAGGGATCATTCTGCTTTGGTTTGCAGGAGTCTTTTGAAGACAGATTCAGGACAGAGACAAAGTAGAACAGTGCAATGTATGGATTTAATATGAAAAAATAATGCATACAGTGTCATATTTATTAACACTAGACAATTTTCTCTGAAGGTATTAGAATTTGTGATAATCCCTTGCATTCTATTAGTGCCTTAAGCTTGCAAAAGCCCTTTCAGAGACATTACCTTATTTGATTTTTAGTACAAGTCTTCAAAGTACAGCTAATGTCTTACAATAATGCACAGATGATTACATAAATTCATGTGTTATCTGATTGGTGAATCTCTATCCAGTCATAGTTTGAAAATGGACATACACTAAAGTTCGCATTGTCTGGGAGAGGGTGAGGATTAATATTTTTGCAACAAACAGAAGAAACTGGCATCAACTGACCAAAAGATTCCTGGAAATGTTATTTCTCTTCTGGGTGTTGAGTCAGTCAGTCAACACATCCAGAATCATCCTGTTGATAGATGAACCAGAGTAACCAACTGCCACCAGGTGGCACCAAACTGCAATCAGGGACCAAAATATTTACTTAGTCCCAGGTAGTTGCCAGAATGACTGAAACCAATGACTGCATAATAATATGACTCCACATTTTAGATGTCTAAATTTTTGAACCCCACTTATTTTATTTTATGGATTGTCTGAGAGTCTCCCAGTGAGTTAAATGACTTACTCAAGGTCACACAATATTACTCTTGAAGACCAGAGCTCAGTCTCTAGGTAGAAGGTATTGTAGTAGAAAGAATACAGAACCAGGAGTCTAATGAGTTGGTATTAAATCCCAGCTCAGCTACTTCCCAACCCTGAAATTATGGCCAAGCTACTTACCATTTCTGAGTCTGCTCCCTCAACTACAATTTGGAGATGCTCCACATAGATAAGAAAAGATAATGTATATGAAGGTAAAGTAAAAACATATACACACATAATAAAAACATAATCGCTCATACTATGTGATTTTTAATGCATTTAGTTTCTGTCTGATTCCATATATTAATAATTTTGGTTATATTCCTATACTTAATTATAAGAATATATACTTGATAACTGAAGCAATAGCTTTCAAGGGTATATACATTTTTTCAGATTCGAGTATCCATTACCAAAGCCTAAGAACCACAAACATGTTTCTGTATAATTTATAATCAATGGACTTGAATTTATTAAGTATCTACCATTTGCTCAACATTGTGGAGGACACAGAAAAAACTACATCGTGGTTTTCACTCTTAAAGTGCTAAGTAGCCAATTAGAGAAATTAAAACAAGTACAAATAGAGGAAACTCAGATATGCAAGATGAATATTAGTAAATATTATGTCCTGCAGAAATAATGACAATACTGTTGTTATCGGAAAACAGGGAGATGAATGAGCTCTTTGGTGATGAGGGAAATCCTACAGAGAGTTAAGAATTCGATTTTTCCCTGAAGGCTGGGTATGATACAAACAGGTGAAAAGAAAGAGATGTTAGCTATTCTGATTCATCTCATTGCTTTTCTCTGACTCAGTGGTTCCATTTTGGTTAACATGATCCCAGAAGCTCCCAGCAGATTCTTATCAGGACAGTTTTGTAATAACTGCTGACCTACCAGTAGGGAGTATTGAAAGACATGCATGGAGTATAATTTTTCAGCAACTTCTGGGCAGGTGCTGTTGGAAAAGCAGCTCCCTTTTAAATGTATCAGCACTTCCTCCTCTGCAGTGCATAAAAGTTACTCACAGTTTGTATCTGTGCCAGTAAGATGAAGGGAATGCCTGCTCAACACACCAGTGGTAAGATGTGTGATTTCACCCTTGGAGAATTTGACAGAATAATCGACTTTGATGATTAATCCATTGTAACAGGAGGCTCAGCATTGGTGGAGACGAATTTTCTGCCTTAAGTGACTACCCTGTTGTGCTGTATTCTTTAAAATCTCTTGGAAGTTGATATACTACAGGAAGGAGTGAGGTTGCAGGCCTTGGGAAATCACTCTGATTCTTTTAGACTTGTGAAAAAGCACATGAGGTGGCTATATGTTCTCTTTTGGTATCAGGATTTGACTAAATCAAGAGGATATTACAGAATATACCCCTTCTGGGAAATCCTTGATAATAAGAGTGCATGATCTCTCAACAAGGTTTAGATTTCCTGCAAATCATGGGGAACATTATTATTAGAGTGGCTCTGTGGAGATATTGTTGCCATATTAATATACCTTACTGAGGACTATCACATACAGTGTGAATCATACACAGACACACACACATACACACACATGCACATATATATATAAAACACAGACATATATGTAAACATCTGTATATATATTTGTATGTATGTGTATATATATTCACATGTGTGTATATATATAAACTGGTTATATATATAACAAATTTAGTGGATATTTTTATATATGTAGACTTGTTATATATAAATATAGTGATTTAATGGACATCCTTATCATATTTATGTGTTTATTTGTGTGTACATATAAGTTATGTATATACATGTATATATGTATATAAAACAAGAATGGCCACTAAAATTTCTTTCCTATAATAATTTAAAAGGTTAAATGAATTAAAAATAATTCACTTTTTCTGCCAGCAAATCTCCTCTCTGCCCTCTGTCCTCCAATGTGGCATATTATTTCAGGTTATGGAACTTTATTATTTAGAAATACAGTAATTTCGCATTTGAGAGAAAACATTATGAAGAACAAACGGTTCTCGTATTAGACATTGCATATGAATCACCTACAGCAAATATGAAAATTTCAGGTTCTTTGGCCCTAGTCCCAGAAATTCTGAATCAGGAGGTCTGGGGCAACGTCCAAAAATTTGCAATGCTTGTTCTCTGCTGAGGATTCTTTAGAAACACAATTTGAAAAATATGAAAATGCCAGGACTGGAGTCAGTTAAATATGGTTAGACTTCTAGATCTACCACTCCCTGTCTATTTGTTACTGAACGAGTCCATTAATGTAGATGACCCTTACTTTTGATGCTGTTCTGGTAAATGTTTAACATGTGACTGCGAACAGAAAACATGTGCGCATGTGAATACATACACACATTTGTTACAGTACAGATACTCTTTATTGTAAATTCCACATTGTAAATGAGTTCTTACGGAATGCCTTTGTTAACGTTTGCCTAACTTTTCATTCCACAGTCAATTTGTGCTGCAACAGAGAAGCAAGCATAGATCCAACATGAATGCTGGTTGCTATTTCTATTTATGGTCACAAGTGAGTCAAAAGTGGAATACCAAAGACCTATGTCAGAACCTCACTCATTTAAATGGTATAAGCAATTTCTTGACTGAAATAGAAAACAATTTCAAATATTAAAATATTATTTCCTCAAATTTTTGTGCAATAGACAAAATACACTTTTAAATTTAATTTGCATATTTTTTGAACAAACAATAAGCCTGACTTGTCGCATTTGCCAATTTCCATAGTGTCAATATTCCCACCATGGCCAATTTCAAGCTACCAACATGATATCACTGAACTCAAAGTTGGGAAGAAAAGCACAGTGGCATAGCCATTCAATTTTGATTTTGACTGGTATTTCCACATACAGGTATAACAGTTATAAATAAGCACAAAAGGATAGATAATAGTAAAGTGTGATACAATGATTAGGAAGTTGAATATTTTTACCTTATTAAAATATAATTTATTTAATTGTAAGTTTATATAATTTGATTTTAATTAGTGGTTATGTTTGAAAACTAGCTCAAGAAATTACCAGAGTTTAATGACTGGCTTTTGTGAGCTATCATGATTTGATTCCAGCATACCTCTGCATTGATTTCCTTACAGATAATAATGAAGTAACATTATCCACTTCACAAAGTTAATTTGATGTGGGCTTGCCTCCAATCTACAAGAGAAAGTCTAATTATTTGTTTATTTGTTTCCAATTTGCTTTTTTGTAATGAAAACAATAAGATGGCCTGGCCTACTTATTTTGTTCACCACCAAGTCTCATTTCTTGTCAAGATCTTTGCTGTATGGCTCTACTAAATATTTGTAGAATGAATGAAGGCATTCCTCCCCTAGCACACGGTTCCTTTTTCTCCTCTCTAGAGCCCTCATATATTCCTTTTTTTTTTTGTTCCAACAGCATCTTATACTTCTCCACTGGTCCTCCTCAGGCCGTTTTTCATCTTAAAGCAAACAAAGATTATCCTCTGTCATCCTCAAGTTAACAATTCTATTCTAATCACCTTCTATACTAAATAAATCAAGTTACCAAAAAATTATTTAACAAATACTTATTGCTGCTAGATTAACTCAGGAATAAAATGGAGTATAAGGCATGCTACTTGTCCTCCAGGAATTTTAATTAAGTTTCAGTTGAAGTAAGAAGCGTAAATACCCCCAAATCCCATTATACATGTATAAAATCATAAAGCAACTCTCACAATATAAATTTTGATTTTGATTGACAAAGACTTTGAGTATTAAAAAAGTTCTGGAGAAGAGGTTTGATGAGGTCGTAGGTGATTAGAAGAGGCTTTATGGAAATAACAGACTTGACATGGGCTCCAAAGCATATATATCACTTTTCTAGGAGGGAAAGATAGACTTATTGAGGGAATATATTCAGAAACAAGGAAGAAAAATGAAAGACATGGGTCTGAGAAACAAAAACAGCATGAAAGCCGAGATCCCGTATTATTTTTTTCTGAACAGTGGTGTGGATAGTAGGCCCTCTGTGAATATTTTTGAAATATATAAATTAATGAACATATACATAAATAAGTAATAAGTGCATCTATAGGAATAACAGAGAGTGTCTGGAAGTGAAGATTGGGACCAGATTATAGATACTAGTAAGGAAGCAATTATTTTCCTTTTTTCTTTTTTTAGAAAGCAGGAATTTATTAAGAAGACAGAAAAGCTCCCGCAGCAAGAGGGGACCTGAAACAGGGTTGCCTGGAAGCAATTATTTTCTTATGAGTCTGGGAGACCATTGAAGACTTATTCTTTTGAGTAAAGATTCGATGTAGCCTCTCAGCAGATCTGATGTGTTGACAGGTAGAAATTTGAGGTGCAATAGTAGGCCAATATACATTGGAAAGTGAACTAGGGCTGGGAAATTAGCTGAGGAGTACAAGGAATAGAAGGTAGCAATGGTTGTTAGTCATGAAAAAAGGCAACAGTTATAAGGGATACTTTAGGGCAGGAATTGAAAAACTTTTTGGATAAGGAAGTATGTACTGCATATTTTAGGTTTTGTGTTCCAAATATTGTTCTTGCTGATGTTTTGCTTTTAAAATCTTTTAAAAATGTAAAACTATTCTTAGCTCACAGAATCATAGTTTGATGACACTTACCTTAAAGGAATAACTTTAAAAAGCCTTGTCGACCAAGTAGGTATAGAAAAGAGAGGCAAGTTAAACATTGCATCAGGATTTTAAGTGACTTAGAGGATGAAGAAAATAGAGAATAAAAACAACACACAATAATAATTAGCACACATTGAGTACTCTGTGCCAAAATGTAGGCTCAGCCCCTTGCAGGAGTTCTCACTGAATTCTTACAATGACCTTATGAACTAGATACTAGTATTAGAACCATTTTTTTTTTTTTTTTAGTTGGAGTCTTACTCCAACTTTGAGGCTGGAGTGCAGTGGCATGCTCATGGCCATCCCAGTGTTGACCTGCTGGGCTCGGGCGATCCTTCCGCCTCAGCTTTCCAAGTAGCCAGAAGTACAGGCATGCACTACCATGCCTGGCTAATTTTTTATTTATTGTAGAGATGAGGCCTTGCCGAGTTTCCCGGACTGGTCTCAAAACTGTGGTCTCAGGCAGTCCACTTCCTTTGGTCTCCCAAAGTGCTCGCATCACAGGTTGAGCCACCAAACCCGGTCTAGAACCATTTTTAAATGAGGAAACTGAGGCACAGAGAAGTTAAGAAAATGCCTATGGTCATCATCTGGTATGTGCATGACCTAAGCTTTGACTTGGAAATCTACTCCAATCACTGTACACACAAAACACACACATGCACACCCCCCCAAACTACTGTGCATTTTTTTTTTTATTTTGTTTTTTTAAAAAATTATTTTTAGAAATGGAGTCTTGTTTTCTTGTCCAGGCTGTGCACTTGCCAGTGCAGTGGCATGGTCATAGCTCACTGTAACCTCAAACTCCTGAACTCAGTGATCGTCCTGCCTCAGCTTCCTGAGTAGTTGGGACTGTAGGCATATCACCATGCCCATCTAATTTTTAAAACACTTTGTAGAGATGAGGTCTTGCTATGTTACCCAGTTGGTCTTGAACTACTGGCTTCAAGTTATCCTTTCAACTTACCCTCCCAAAGTGCTGGGATTACCATGCCTGGACTTCCATTGCGTTTTTAGAAATGTTGAGTTTAAGGCTATGGCAGAGTGCCAATATCTAAAATAAAATATATTTTCAAGGCAGTTTTAAAACAGTAAAACTGATGACTGAGATAATTTATCTCTCTTTGTATCTCTCAATTTGAAGATAGAATACAAGGATGCGCACAAATATTGCCATGCTTCTGTCCTTCCATTCACCCATTTGCAAATTAAATATGTTCATTTGACTTGCTTTGGCCAATGACAATGGGGTAGGAATAATATGTTCCTTAAGAGTCAATAGAAGCTGGACTCGGTGGCTCAGTCTGTAATCCCGTGCCTTTGGGAGGCTGAGGTGAGTGGATTGCCTGAGCCCGCAGGTTCGAGACCCGCCTGGGCAGAAGACCTCATCTCTACAATAAATCAAAAAATCAGCCGGGTGTGGCAGCGCGTGCCTGTAATTCCAGCTACTTGGAAGGCTGAGGCGGAAGGATCGCCGGAGGCCAGCAGGTCGAGGCTGTGGTGGCTGGGAGCGGCCACTGCCCTCCAGTCTGGGCGACAGAGTGAGACTCCAACTCAAAAAAAAAAAAGAGTCAATAGACAATTTACCATATCCTTTTCCCCTTCACACAAGGAGCAAAGAAGTCCATGTTGATATCTACCATCCTGGATTCCTGAGTGAACACGATGAACGGCATCTCCCCAATGACCACAATAGACATGCTGCATATGTGGAAATGAGAACTTGGTTTTTCAGACCACTGAGATGTTGGAGTTGTTTATAACTGCAGCACAACTTGGTCTATGCCAGTTACTTCACAAGTCAATATTTATTTTTCCATCTTGGTCAAATCAGGAATATTTCTTCATGAAAAAATATAGATCAGATGAAATAATGGTTAAAGGACCTTTAGAGTGTGATAACACTATGTCATTCTGTTGAAACCAACTCAAAAAGTATGAGACCTACCAAGAATTAAGCAGACTTCAAAAATAATGTCACAAGTCTCTATAAAAGATCAAAAGTTCGGCAGATTTAAAGCTTGTACAATACTTAAGTGTAGCCAAGGTTTGCAAACCCCTCTAAAATGGGTCTGAGTTTTGAGTTTCATTACGAAATCCAAAACCTTAGAAGAGAGTTTCACATTTCACCATGAAAGTTTCATACAGCTTAAACTTTCGGATCTTTTTCAGGTATCATACTACAAAGTTCCTAAAATTTTTTAAAAAATAAATAATGATTATTAGTCCCATCTATTAAATTCAGTATGCTCTGCTATTCTTTGTGTACAAAGATAATATCACTGGCCTACTCTTGATTAAGTATTCACTCTTAATTGATTTTAATTTCTGATTTGTCCTGCACTTGTTTATTTTTTCCCAATTTTTAAAGTATTATCAGGTAGTGGCACTCGTTTTTGGAAAAATCTGGTTAAGTTGAGCAATGAAATCTGGAATTCATAGAGTTAAGAGTTCTCTGGTTCCTGAATCGCTTGACTTTGGCTCCATTCACTGCGTCCTCTTAATCCAATTATGTGACTTTTAGAAAAAAAAAAAAAAGGAAAACATCAAGAACATCAGCCTAATCCCTCGACCAACACCATTAAGATATAGGTAAGGTCAGTAATATAGGATATCACAAAATGGGGAAAATAGCTATGTTTCTAGGTTTCATGAGATTATACTTCAGATATCGATAGTGAAAAACTGAAGAGTGAAATATTGCATTGAATGATTTACTTGAAGTCAAAGGCAAAAAATATGAGCCATGTCTCCTTGAGAACAATATTCCAGAATGATCCTCTCCCTCTTGCTTACCTTTTAAAAAATATACTATCAAAAGGCACATCAGAGAATTCATCTCATTCATATTCTTCCCTTTCTCTACCCCCAAGAATGGAGCAGATATTTGGTCAATAACCACACTTATGCTTTGTGCCCCAAATTTTGTTGGAGTAAAGAACAATTCTGATTAAAATATATCTCTATTGAAATGTAGAAGCTGTGTTCTATGAAAAGAATACAAAAATGTAAGTAAAAAACCTTTGAATTTACTTTATCACCTTTAGTTCAACCCATGGCATGTATGTAACACAGGAGGTACTTAATTATTATTTGCTAAAAGAATGATTAGCCATTTTAAAAATCTTTCCTAGACCACATTTTTTATATTTGAAAAATGAAGTAAATAATCCTATCTCACAGAATCATTATATCATAAGAGGATATAAAGAATAAGAACAGGACTATTTTTAAGAGGTAAAACAATATATATAACCAAATATGTTTATTATATAAAATCCTAAGATGACTAGACCAGAGCTATCATATATTTCCCTATTTATAATTAATAGGATATGACACTTATCCAATTATTATATGAATGTGGAAGTGAAGGACACAGGTTTAACTCTTAAATACTCAAATATGCTTAGAGCTAGCCAAATTCTCAGTTCTACTGAATTTTATTTGTGGCTAATTAGTATGGTCAAGACTGTCAGATCCCTTCAAAGCTTATCTATACTAATTGACAAAGTGAAAGACTACATTTCCAAGCTCCCCTCTTCCCTCTCCCCCCCCCCCCCCCCCCCCTTTTTTTTTTTTTTTGAGTTAGGACTCACTCTGCCATCCAGGCTGGAGAGCAGTGGAACCATCATGGCTCACCATGGACTTGAACTCCTGGGCTGAAGTGACTCTGCAGCCTCAGCCTCCCGAGTGGCTGAGACTAAGGCAGATGCCACCATGCCTGACTAATTTTTTAAATTTTTCTGTAAAGATGAGGTCTCATTAGGTTGCCCAGGCTGTTCTTGAGCTCCTAGACTCAAGCAATCCTCTTGCCTTTGCCTCCCAAAGCACTGGGATTACAGGCATGAGTCACTGCACCAGGTCAAAAGCCCACAGCACTTGGTATTCTCAGGCAATTTTCCATTCAAGTACTATCAAGGCACTACCCTGCTCAGGTTTTGAGATCAGAAAAGGTAGGCCTATTCAGGGTGGTATGACTGGAGATCCCAGCCTTTCTTGCAATAAGGTTGGAGCCTTATAATCAGTTCTGGATAATGAGCTGTGAGCTGAAGAGTTGAATATTCTTTTCCCCAGGATGGATCCTAAAACTTTCTTCAAGGGCTTAATCCTTGAAGAAAGAAGACTTCCAAGATGAAAGGAGACTTATTCCCTGAACGTCTATTAGGTAAAGTGCCTCTACACACCCTACTTCTGGTCAAATACACTGGATTATGGTATGAAAGCAACAGTTTGCAGATAATAAGAAGTTAATGCCAGAATATTTGTGATAATGTAACTTAATTATTTGTTTCCTTCAGTGAGACAGTCCTGCTACAAAACAACATCACTTGACTAAACAACATGCTTACTGACATAGTATATTCACATCTTGATACAAGTTCCTTATTTTCTTATAGACCAGTAAACAGTTCAATAGCTAGCAACTGTCCAAGGCCGTACATTGAATAGCCGGTGCTGACTTATCCTAATTAATAGACAAAAGACCCCAAAAGTAAGGATAACTCTTGTAGGTGCAGGTTGTATGTTCCCTAGACAAATGTCATGCTAAATGAAGTACATCACATTGTTTCTGTATAATTAGATCTTTTTCCTAGCATGTGTCATTTCACACTTGTTATCCCACACTAATTTCTAATCATACCCTTTTTTACTAATTGTCTCATTTTGTATGTTACATTATTTGATCACCTTCTTTGGAATGTAGAATAAGAACTTTGTGTAAGGAAAAATGATAAATACTTTTGCATATAAGTACACTACCAGTGAGTATTTTTTTTTATAGGAAACAGTTATTAAATGAGTGCTTTAAACCAAGGCGAATCATCAGGGATTTACTTCTGTTATTCTCAGTACCAGGAGCACAGAACATGAAAAAAGAAAGCTCTGGAACAGATACAACATCACAGTTCCTACAGAAAAAAAATAAGTGAGAAATGTTTATATTGTTTTAGAGTAATCCTTTGGGCATTTTAATCAAATTGACTAAAAAGAATTCCATTTCCAATGTGATTTTATACAATAGCCTTCAATTTGTGCATATTGTCATATGCTTTAGTGCATTGAGTTTGATTTTGTGTTTTAGACACTGTTAGTATTCTTGAAGCTGCCAAAGTTACCCTTGTTCAGAGACTTTCACAGATCCTGTGTATGTTTATATTTGGATTATTTTATAAGCTTTAGGGGCATTATAGCAGTTGATCACTAGGCTTAGGCATCTTGGTTTTGGTTCTCTCTCTTATGATTTGGGTGATTATGCTCAGTTTATTGAATATTCCTAAGATTCAGCTCTCCAATCTATAAAATGGGGATATATGCAGACACATGCCTGGGATTGCTGTGAAGATTAAATGAAGTAGGATGTGTTAAGGTCACATATGAACTATATGATTATTATGAAAGTGAAGTTGCATGTAAAATCATTCAATACTAGATTTGGGGTCACGTATTCCACATTTCTGCTGGAAGTGGTATCTATTAGGGAAACACTCTAAGTCTCTTCCTTATCATTCATTTCCCCCAAGTAGATGAGGAGTGACTTTTCTAATTGGTGAGTTTTGAACAAGGAGTAGGTTCTGATCTTTTCCTTCCTTCTTCTCTTGGGAGCCAACCAGCCCCCTGAGAGCAGACCTTTGGATCCCCTTTGACTTAGGTGACTGAGAGTTGTCTACTGTAGTCTGTGGCTCTGAGAAAAAATGTACCCAAGTCTAGGATGCATTATGAGGTAGCTCACATTAGTCTATTAAAGTTGCTATTTAGATTTTCATCTGCTATATGCCATATCTACCTATCAAATGGGAAGAAAAGAGAGGTGTTATTTATTTGTCTCTGCAAGCCCCAATGGAATAAGGTTCTGTAGTGGAAAATGTAAATGACACATGCTGCATATTGGCACCTTACTACAGTTCTCAATTTATTTGTAAATATAAAATAATCATAAACTAAGTTTTATTCATATATTGAACAAACATAATGGTTTCACTCACATTTTCTTTTACAATTTTGAGATATCCGCCAATATACATTAAACTAAATATCTTCATACAACTTATTCATTTTAGAATCAGACTGTATATCAGTTCAGAAAACACACAAACAGGCAGATATACTAATTTAATATGCCACTCTGCTTTGACTAGCTTTCCAATATTAATATCATGATTAAAACTTAATCTCCTAATTATATATCAGCTTAGAGTTTACAAACACTCATCCACAATCACTTGATCTTGCTGTCTTTTCCCCTACTTGACCAGGTTGCCTGAGGAAAGGGCTGCAACCACAGATTCCTGTGATGAGACTAACTGACTTGGAGGAGAATCTAACTTGCAACTTGGACCTCCCTGGTATTATATGCTAACCACTGAGCTATATGGTCAAGGAGCCCTCTTCAGAAAATGAACTGGGATTCATACAAAGGCTATACTGTTTTGTGAAGTTGAATTGTAGTCCACTTTCCCTTATGAGACAGCACATCTTATCTAAGTATTGCAGATGTTTCTCAAATGACCTAATAAATATTAGAATATCATCTAGGTAAATGAGGTAAATATGTCATTGGAATCTTGCAGCCTTCTATAATTAAATGTGACACACCAGCTACCTATTTTCTTTCTAGCAAGCTACACTTGGTTACTTGAATCACCAACACATTTTTTATAATATTCCCTCTTAAGGAAACTGAGATCTGTTCACCTTGGCAGGGGTGGGTGTGGGAAGGGGGAACGTGGTTACCTAATTAACATGATATAGCTTAATTAATTCTGTATCCTTAGAGCACAGATGGAACCATGTATCTCAAGTGTAAGATATCAAATCTATCTGGCTAGAACTCCAGTCACAGAAGAGGGCATGACATTTCAGATAGCCTTCCATCTTTAAGCTGCATCTGATTTCCTGATATATTCAGGATTCAAAATTAATTTTTTTATTTTTGTTGATTTAAAATAGTCTAATATATGTATAAAGGGAGAGGAAGTCTGTATATTTTTATTTCTGCTTAAACCTATTTAACAATGTTAGATCTTCAGCAGGTTCAGAACTGGGTCAGCCGATTCTGAGAGAGAGAGAGAGAGATTTTTGGGGTTTTGTTGTGGTCAGAGATAGGACTAGGGGTGAAGGTCCTCTTTTGTGGACAAGAGGCTGTGTGCTTTGAATTTCTTACTGGTACCAAAGGAGAGAGAACTCAGGCTTTGGGGCTGAAGTGGAAGAGGAAGGGTGAGATTTGGAAATCATCAGGAATCAAATGTGAAGAAAAGGTTATCATTACACCTAAGTAGGATAAGAAAAAAGTGATACAAGATCATCATGGGAAGACAGTTATATGCATATGTATATGTGTGTACATACACATATGTGTATATATATGTGTGTATGTACATATACATACTTTAAAAAAACTGATTCTTAAAATATGACCTGAGTCACATATGCCTTGAGAAGTTATGACAGTGTTCCTATGCAAAGAAATAATTTGTATAAGTAAATGTGTAAAATAGAAGAACATATTACTGATCTGTGCATTAAAGTATGCCAGGCTAGGATTACCAAGGAAAATGTCTACAGATCTTCAAGTCTTGATAGGTAATGAAGGCCCGTCTTCACCTCAGTACAGTATATTCCTCTGGCATCCGTACCACACATGCCACCTACTATATGAGCTTCTGCCCATTTCCTGAATAAGACCCTAAAAAACTCTGTACTTTTTGTGTGCTGTTCCTGTACCTGGAATGCCTTTCTTTTCTTTCTCCATTCAGCAAATACCCTTTATTTAATCACTGCCAATTCCCTTCAAGTGGTTAGTCTCACTGTGCCTTAGTTTCCATACTACAGATTTTCTCCCCAAAATATATTTCACTGTAATTTGTATTTTCATATTTATCAGTCAAGTTTTACTCTTAATATCTAAATAGCACATTGAAAACATAAAATCTCATGTGTGGACAGTACTAAACACAGTGCCAAGTATAATATTAATACAGCAGGTGTTCAATATAATATTAATAAATAATAGTGTTATTAATAGTACTGCTTCTTCTGATCTGAAATGGATATATTTTCCTCTATGTGATTCATTCTCACTGGTTCTTTGCTTTGTGCTACTATTTCATCTAGTGCCTTCTCTACAGAATATGAGCTGTGTAGAGAGAAAAAATGAAGTTTGTATCATATCCATTCCTTCAGTATTCATTTGGTGGTTGTTTCTTTTCAACATTGCCTTGAGGAAAGTATCAAAGAGCTGGCACATTTATTAAAAGATTATACTATATCATATGAGGCTACCTATGAGTTCTGCCTGTCCTAACCTTCTGTTCTAACATTTATGCATTTGAGCTCCATAGTTAGAGAGAAATAGAAGCAAGAGGGTGTCTTTACTTTCTCCTGCTGAAGACCTGTTTGTCAAAAGTGAGAGCAAGACATCAGGCCAAAACACATGACTGCTCTCAGATCCATGATCTGGATTCTTCCAGATTCAGGGTAAACAGGTAGAGGACTGAGATGGAATCCTAACTGCCTTAAACACATGTGTTCTATTCTGAAGCAGAGGACTGAGCAATCAGCTTTTTCTATACCACTCAAATATTTGACTTTGTCTAGCGTAAGACAAGGAACTAATTTTGGCACTAACATACCTCATTGGCCTTTAAAGAAAGTTTTCCTGGGAAAAACTCTATTCTTAAAATCCAAGAGAAAAAAAAAAACTACAACAAAATTTCTGTATGGAAGCATTCTTTGGAAAACATAAAAGTAAAGACCTGGCATGATAGCTCATGCCTGTAATCTTAGCACTTTGGGAGGCTGAGATGGGAGGATCCCTTGAGTCTAGGAGTTCAAGACTAACGTGGGCAATATAGTGGCACCTCATCTCTAAAAAAAAAAAGTGAGCCAATTGTGGTGGTTCATACCTATAGTCCCAGATATTCAGGAGGCTGTAGCAGAAGGATAGTCAAGCCGAGTAGGTAGAGATTGCTGTGAGCCGTGATCATGACACTTACTTCAGCCTGTGCCAGAGTGAGACCCCTACTCATAAATAAATAGAAAGAAAGGGATAGAAGTAGAAAAGCTACTAAAGGACACTACCATTAACTGCTACTCCATTTCATAGTGCAACATAGCAATTTATGATTTTCCAAGTACTTTTAACTTTCATTTGATGCCCGGGATAAACCTCCCTGTAATACAGGTGATTACTATTCTTGTGGAAAAACCTAACACTTGCTGTAATTACATATTTTGGCTACTGTCTCAGCTACTATTTGTTGAAAACCATCTTTAAAATTAATGTGTAGAGGATGCTGATAGTTGGAAACTCGCTTGTTCTTCAAAAACAAAACAAAACAAAACAAAGCGAACACAAAACAAACGCAGCCCTTTAAGAAGCTGAGCAGACACTTCCTGTCAAATAATGAACAACATTGTAAGACAGATTTATTCATACTACAGCTGTGATTTGATAACCAATTCTGTTTGGAATTTGTGAAATGTCACACAATCCAAGATGTTTTAATTATGTTACATTTTATCCAAGACTGCTGATTATAAAAGGAGTGCTCAAGAGTTAAATCAACTAAAGTCTAGGAAAGATGTAGAAAGAAAGACTGCTATAATGCAAGGAAATTAAACCTGAGATAGACATCTAACTGGTGATTTCTGTTTATGTTTAAATGAAAATACCTCTGGCTCAAAAAAATATACATCGTTTTTGAAAAATCACTGTTTTCTGGTTAAGATACAGTACTTCATAGGAGTAACTTTACAATCATCCCCATGAAGACTATATTTTCAAGTATTATGCATACATCCCTAAGGAATGAACTTGCAAACATATATTTTATAGCATTAAATCATACATATTTCTCCCACAATTTTACTGCTGTTTAGATGTGGTCCTGATACATTTAAAGATGACATGCCACACATTACCACCTTTTGTTTAGCAGATTGATTTGTAAGTGTTTTAGCCTTTGTGATTTAAAGACACACATCCCTTTTTACTTTATTAAACAAGATTACTTCGCACAGAGTAGTAAGTTTACTTTTCATCTAAGTTATTCAAGATAGGTTGTATAGTATATATACTTTTATAATAACTCCAGTTTAATTCACAACTAACAGCAGACAGAAACAGAATATAAACTAAATGGCAGCAAATTTCACATAAGATCAAATGTTTTGAAAAGCTCCACATCATTATGAGTCAAAGAAATATCACCAGAACTGACTTCATAATAGCATTTCAGAATTTTCTCTTTTACCAAGTTGAAAATCTAACAGAATATAGCTTTTGCTTGTCAGATGTCTGAAAATATACTTCAAATATTAATTGTAGCCAGCTTTTCTGTTGCTTGTCTATTTCCATTTCAAGATAAGACAAAGAAAAACAAACTGTGAAAATAAGAAATGCTCTCTATATTCCCATGCCATCCAAAATGTTATTGATATATTAAACTTCATTCTTATTTAATTACCTTTAAGCAAAAACAAAAATAGTGACAAAACCACTATTTATTATTAAAGAGGGGAGATGCTTAACAGTACAAGGCAATGTCAGGTTATAGCAAAAAATATATATACTTTTAAAAATTTAATAAAACATGTTGTCATATCAGAACTGACAGTTACGGGATCAATAGGAAGTCACTTAAAATAAGCATCATTGAAATTCTGGACAATCATCAGCTTTAACACAAGTCACAGTATGTAACAAATCTATCAGTAGGTATCTAATATGCATCATTAATCAAATAACCAGGCAACCAGTAACCAGTGCTATTTTGGGAGCCAGACTTGTACACATGCATTTTGAAATGTGAAAACCTAGAAAATGTCTGCTAACATAATTCTTGAACACCTGATTAATTCTGAAAATTACGAAAATCAATTCAGGCTAAGTCGTTTCTCATTGAATACGGATAAAGTAACTTCAAAATCCATAGCCACTGGTTGCCACGCAACCTGCTATAGCATTATGGCAGAATAAGCTGGGCTTGAATTTTCTAGGCCCTCTTGCTTTGCCGACTTGATGTTTTGATACTCTAATGCGTCTCAGCTAACTTCCATTAAGTAGTGTTTTGTGGGGTAGTATTCCAAGGTTAAAATGATTAAATAACTTTTATGGTTGATCAAATATAAGCCCTTATTATACACAGTAGGCAAAATCATACATTTTAATTACTTTGTTATCAAAGATCTAAGTATTTACATTTCATTTTTCAATAATAATTCTGAATTTAGTAGACCTTTCAAAAATGCCTAAAATATTGCTCCTTAAGAAATATTTATTGTAAAATAATAATGAAATTAGTCTAGGACAATAATAAATAACATTCATAGAATCTTGAGTGCTAGGTATTTTTAATTTATGCCCTTGTATAGCTGGTTTAATTCTTTTCAATGTAATTAATTTAATGATTTGAAGTTTGCATTATATTTCTCACTTTGCAATCATGCACAAAATAAAGAAAACTGATCAATATTTGATCACGGTTACAGTGCATTAATTCAAAGTTAATTTTCGGTGGAATCATTGCCATTATTCACTTTTGAGAGGTGTTACAGAAATATCAGGAAACACACCTAATATTTGTAGAGAGAAAAATATTTTGAAACTGAAGCTTAATAAAAGAACTATATCATTAGGAAAAAGATAGTCTTTTCAAAATAATTACTCCTATGTGTTTAGAAAAATACCAATAAGGCTTCATCTTTTACATTTGAGTTTGTGCAAATATAAATTATTCTCTTATAAAGAGAGACTCACAGTGACCAAAATCTCTTTAATAAAATCATCTCTCTTGGAAATCCACTTATTATCAAAATGGAAGGCAATTTAAAGTCTAGCCATTAACCTCTAGCACTTATGTAAAAACAGATTTATTAGAATAGGTGAGAAATACCATTTTAGTAATTTACACTATAAATATTTCAAAATAAAAATATTACCCTTCATTTATTACAAAGGAAAGTGAATATGTCAAAATTCACTCACATTAATTTTAATGGCAAGATATTCAGATAATTACACCTTATAGAAAGACCCAAATTTGCAATTAAGTTCAAATAGATTTAATATTGCTTATGTCTGACATTAGGTAAATTAAACTGCAGATCTCTTTTAAATAACTTATGTGCTCATTTTTACTTGGACAGTCCTAAAATCCGTTGACTTAGGTTAATGTATTAAAATAGCATCTTGCCAACTTCTTTCAGACCTTCAAAAGAATCTAGCAAAGAGAGAAGAAAATGGCACTGATTTTGATTGTATGGAAATTGGAAATAGAAATAGAAGGAAAGATATTCTAAATCAAGATATCACTATACAGGTAATCTAGACAACATTGAAACCGAAAAGCTTTGTAACCTCCTTGCCATAATACAGTCATAGCATTGTTATTCTTTTAGCTATGCCATAATACAGTCATAGGATTGTTATTCTTTTAGCTATGCCATAATACAGTCATAGCATTGTTATTCTTTTAGTATTCTAATACTGTTTAGAATCAGGGAATTGTCTAAGGTTTATTTTTAAACTCAATTCCTCAACATATTTTTGTTTTAGTTTTTGTATGATCTATAAACTCTGTCCATCTAAAAGCTATCAAGCGCTAAACCAACTTTTTCAATTTAGCAATCTTTCTATTAAAATAAAAATGTCCTGAAGTAGCAATTGCACTAAGTATCTGAAAGCTCAAATTAATATATTCTATTTTATGTTGATTAAAGCACTGACTGGTCTGTTGTCCAATAAATAAGAGAAGAAATTTCTATTATTGTTTCTAAAAGTAAATAATCTGTCAAATTAAGAAAGTAAAAGGAGATTTTTTGATATAACATTTCTTGGCACTTTAAAAATGTTGTTATTCATTTTTCAGTCCCCAGTGGCATTCCCCAAATGTGTTTCCCACAGATGATACTCTTTCTATCTCTACCTTTGCACCTTCTTTAGTGTCTCTTCTACTTCAGGTACCCTGGCGTGGAATACAAGAAAAGTCGGAATCAAGAACTGATTACCTAGGAAGAATTAGAAAAGATATATATCCTGGCTCATGAGGAAGAGAAAGGTAGCACTAGTAATCAAAGGTAATTAACACTGACTTCAATTCAAGCCATATCAACAATTTCTTCCGAGTACACATTATTTACATAAAGCTCAGTTAGGCATTGTGAAAGACATTCAAGAAATAGGGGAGAAAATACTTATATTTCAGGAACTCATCATGGTATATAGCAAACCATGTGATTCAGGGATTTGAAAATGAATTCAAGGACCAGCTAGACCTTCTCCCCCTGTTTGAAGATAAAACAAAGACTCACGACTATCAGAGAAAAGATAAAACCTTCCTCCACACCATTCTTAGGTGTATATTTGGTTCTCAGAATAGGAGGGACATGACAGAAGAACAACAGTAAACACAATCATGTAATCTGAAATTACTTTGACCATTCCGATTTAGCAATGTTAAAAAACAAAAAAAACAAAAAAACCCACAAAGCTGGACTCCTCTTCTGTAGTAGTGGCGCCATCAAGGAAAAAGATAATTGTTAAAGTTGTAAACAAAAATGATAGACATTTTGAGAAAAAATATACCTAATACTTAATGTGCATACTTCAGAATTCTGGGGAAATTATATTGTATGTCAGGAAATACAGAGTTACACTGGAGTAAACATAAAACTAAAAAGAGCTTGAAGAAGAAGTTTAAAGGCTACATCATGAAACTTGAAATAGGCCTTTCCTTGGCCTGGCTAAATTACTACACTTCTTGATGCTGCTTGCTCCTCATAGCAATTGAAAGCGTATGTAATTTAACAGCAGGCCTCAATCCTTTAATAAGCTGTCTTTAAAATACCTTACATGGATTACCTATCTGTAAATCTGCTTCCCATGCAGAATGTGGCAGCATTATGGAAATTGTTAGTTCAGTAAAGATGGCATGTACCAAAGGGGACTACATCTGCACCCTGTAAGATTGTACCAAACATTGGAAGTAATCTTTAAGCATGTATAATACTGCAAAATGTATAATTAAGATTAAGGGCTCATTCTAACCTTTATTATGGACTGTGTATTTCAAGTTTGGGAGGCAGGTGAGACATAAGTGCAACTATAAAGTATCATAGTAAGATTGCATCTTTTAAATGATATGAAGTTGGTTCTACCCATATGCTCAGATTTTCCATATTTGTCAGATTAGCCGATAATCATGTGTTCACTGAAAATGAAGTGGAGAATTTAAGATTCAAAAGGTGAAAATATGAATACATAGTTTAATTATTTTACTATCATTTTTAATTTAAAACCTTTGTAGCCAAATACATATCCAGTTCATCAGAGGTCATGTATAACCCAATGTATTTATCTGATTTGTATTTATAAATGATCAGTTTCAAACAGTTTCGGGTGAGCTAGATTATTAAGCAGAACCACAAACCCATGAAAAGTTAACAGTATATGTGAATTTACAAGCATAAAATTCCAGTAAACCAGCAATACAAATTCAAGTAAATTATTCATGAAGCTACTCTAAAAAAAGACCCTGGTAATATGTAGAATCAGCTTGGATGCTTGTCCAAAAATTAAAAGTATCAGAGTCTAATTAGCACTTTTTAAAGCACCTATTGGTCTGATTTTCTTTTTATCATGTTTCAGACTAAGGCTGGCTCAAAATTACAGACAAAAACTGCCTGAAATTATATCATTTATAATGTATCAATACAACAAAATAAAATTTAAAGGGTTAAAATATTAAATTATTTTTCCATGAAATTTTACCAAGTTAGAGTTGAATACAAATATTTCATATTTGTGTTTTCTGATAATAAAAAAGAACTCCAAAAAAGTGAGTCAGCTTAGTGAGTGATACTGTTTCTTTGTGCATATACTTGCTGAAAGAACACTGTCTTGTAAACAATTAGCTTTCTACTTTTTAGAAAATTTGGTGGCAAATAAAAAGGAAGGAAGTGAAACTACAAGTGAATGCTCAGAAATAAAGCTCTCTTCTGACCATAATGACCATTTCAAGCTAAGAGAAATAAAAATTCTTAAATTTTCTGCTACATTATATATCCATGTTGAGCAAGAGTCACACTTTACTGTGCAAATGTTAAAAGAAAGGGACTAAGGAAGAAGGATATCTATGATCATGGACGGATACATTAAGGTTTCTTAAAAGACTTACTGATTAGATGACCAATTTCTCTTCCCCGCTGCCCAAGGCGGGACTTGAGACAGATTTATAGCTATAGTGACCTCTTGGAGAACACCAGGAGGGTGTCTGCACAGCAGAGTCTGAAGGGGAGTACTCTGGTGGATCCCTAATCTGCTTTTTTGTTTAACAGAGATTCTTGAAAAGAAGATGGATCCATCTTTGGCTATTGTTATGTTCACAGCAGAGATGCCATATTAATATTGAGCCATTAAAGATGGGCCCTAGTTGCTGTAGCAAAAGTTATAGTTATAAAGTTGTGAAAATATAATCTAGGCCTTTGAATTAAAGATGAAAAGTAAGCCAAAGATTCTGCAGAGAGCAACAAAATCACATTTTGGGACTATTTATTTGTAACACTTTCCACCTATTTTACACAAGTATTTTACCCCCTCATTCTATAGTGAGATCATCTACACTCAGAAAAAGGTATGACAAAATGAGAAATTAGCTAACTTCAATGGAGAGATGACTTAAAAATATAAATGTATGCTATATATTTCTTGTACATTTACCTATTTCTGCTCATAACATTTTAACTCTCTAATATCAAACCATCTGAAACAATCTCTTAAGCACCTTTCTATTCTCTGGTTTTGAGTGATAAGCCATTCTCATCAAACATGAGCCATTTGTATTTCATCAAATGTGCTTGGTAGTCACACTTAATGAAGCATCGAAATGTGAGAAACAGAAATCCAACTCTCATAATCATCCAGCTATAACCCAAATCTAAATATCAACTTTAGCGCTAGACTACTATTGCTTTCATGAAGTTTTAATTAGCTGAATATTTAATTAGTTGATTTCCATCAGGTAAACCAAAAGGATGAATTAAGTTTAGGAGACAATTTCAGGAATAACAAAACAAAATACAAACCATCGTTGCCCAATTCTAATATTTTGGCGTAATATAGACAGAGCCTCAATCTATGAGGAGACTTTTGTAAACATACTTTATTTTCCTTGCTCAAGGTCATCATCCACAATTACATATTTTCTCAGAGAAATATTAATTTGATCTAATACATTACAAGGAAACATATGTAGAAGGATCAACAGGAATCTCATTTCTTTTTTTATATTTTATTTTAAACATGTGGAGAACAATTCAGGGTTAGATATAGAAGTGGTCATTGTACAGGTGAAGTTTGGGCCTCACTTTGGTCCCTATTTTGCCTAGTTTTAGATCAGGTACCCTTACTGATGAAGTGTGCTGCCCCCTCCACCGACAGCTTCTCACTCTCACTACTGCCAATCCCTTTCTTATAGTATAATGATAATTATTCAGGGTCTGTTTATGAGTGAGAACATGTGATACTCAGCTCTTTCTTTCTGTTATAGGTCACTGAGTATTATAGATTCTAAATTCATCCAAGTTACTGCGAAGTTCATAATTTTGTCCTTCTTTATGGCTGTGAAATCATCATGTATATGTACCACATTTTTTTTATCCAGTCAGAAAAAATATTTGCCAACTGTATATCTGACAAAGGTCTAACATCTGGGATCTATGAGGAACTCAAACATGCCAAAAAGAAAAAAACAAACAAACAACCCTATTAAGAAGTGGGCAAAAGATATGAAAAGACACATCACAAAAGAAGACATATGAGCAGCCAACAGATACATTGAAAAATGCTCAGCTTCACTAATCATCAAAGAAATGCAAATTAAAGTCATACTGAGATACCATCTAACTCCAGTCAGGATGGCCATCATCAATAACTCAAAAAACAAGATGCTGGAGAGAATGTGGGGAAAAGGGAACACTTCTACATTGTTGGTGGGAGAGTAAACCTCTGTGGAAAACAGTGTGGCGATTCCTGAAAGATCTAAAAATCGACCTGCCGTATGATTAAGAATATCATTTCTTAACAATATTGTCATTATTTCAATGTCTTAGATATAGTAAATTTATAAAATATGGCAATGTAGTTGATTCAGTGCTCATCCTGTGAAGACAGATAGATCTGGATTCAAATTCTGATTCTATTCAGAATGGTTCCTCATTGATTAGATGGAAATAAAATGGTAGCTACTTTAGAGGACTACTTTACAAAGTAAATGAGATATAATACATGTGAATCATTTGGACTGCCCTGGTTCAAAGTCAATCCTCAATAAAAGTTAGTCATTACTATTAATATGCTAGTATTCCACTGATAAAAAAATATATTCTTATTTTAAAGAAAAAGTGAAAATTTTAATAACAAATATAATTTCATAAAATTATTTTATATTAGATGACCTATTGGAAGTAAGGCCAACTTCCCAAGTGGAACTGAAATCATATCACTTGGTAAAATTAATGAATTGAATTCATTTAATTATAATGAAAGGGATATCTAAAGGCCTTGAGTAATTTCAGTCACATGCTAGAAGTATTATAGATAATCTTAAAGGGATTGATTGCTCATCAAATACCAGGTACTGTGATAAACACTTTACATTAACTATCTCATTTAATTTTCACACAGCACTCAAAAAGAGTTACAGCATTCATATTACAGTGAGAGACCTGAGTCTCTGAGAAGTAAAATAACTTAATATTTTTTGATGGAATGATTAAAGAAAAATTAGCCATGTCTATTACTAAGTGTAGACTTAAAAAAAAATCATAATTGTTAGTCCTTTCCTCATGTATTTCTTAAACTCCAAGAAAACAGAAAACTATTTGAATCACTTAAGTGAATATTGAAACCATCTGAAATTTGAATAATATATTTTATACTTCAAAATAACTAGAAGAGAAAATCTTAAAAGTTTCCAACACAAAGAAATGATAAATATTCAAGGTGATAGATACACTAAATGCCTTGATTTGATCATTACACATTGTATGCATGTATCAAAATATTATACCTATTCCATAATATACAATTAGTATGTATTGATTAAAAAATTCCAATTAAAATTTTTTTGATAATATATCATTTATCTATATGTGGCCAAAGTTTGAATTCAAACAAAAATAAAACTGAATAATGAAGTTAGATTTATGATTATCATATCCTATTTATGATGACCAAATATTCTTGCTTTAAAATATATACCATATATTTTATATATATGTATATTTCTTGCTTTTTAAATTATTTTACATGTATATATGTATCTTTGGGGTCTCAGTGTATTTGGCTGTATTTTCCTAAGTATTTTCTTCCGACATATTGGGCCTGTAGTGTAGTAAAGCAAAGAAACAACAACAAATAAATGGCTAAGACCTCAGACTAGGAGTGTCATTAACAACTTCATCTGTTCTTCCTCTGTCCTTTATGAAATGTAGCTAGGATGTAGCCACTTGGCAGAAGTCTGAACACACTTGGATGCAGTCATCGAAAATAAAAACTCACAGCATCACTTGCAGAATGCAGGAAAATGAATTTTATTACAGGCATTTGGTCACAAATGCCAAATGCCCCTTAGTACAAGCTGAGCACCACAGAGTTGCCAGAAAGCTGGCGAATAACCTGCACCAATACACTTAACACTTGATCTTCTTTACAAGATTATTTTTGAGAGAGCAAAGCTATTATTCACAGGACTTTGCTTTTTCTTCATTGAATTAATTGCTCATCCCAGAACCTCTGGTTCTCTCACTGGAGGACTGGATCAGTATTCTCTTTCCACTATTAGTTCTTTTGCCCCAAACTGGGTATTCACTTAACACTATTATTGTGGAAAAATGGAAACCATAATACAAGCCTTCTCCTAATATTTCCACTCTTGTGTTTATATTCCAACCCAAAGAAGGATACCATGCCTGTCATAGCCCAGGCCCCTCTAGTGCCATGCTTGGCCCATGAGCAGTAGTCGCTCACCTGACACCTCTGTCGACATTCTACTTTCTAGCCAATCCTGCACACTGCTAACACATTCTCCTGAAACATCATTTGAAAAATATCATTGCTTTGTGCTGAAAAAACTTCTAGCTTTCCACAGTTTACTGTTAAAGAAAAAAAGTTAGCCTAGTATTCAGTGCACACTTGTCATACAGCCATCTTCCTACTCCTCTTCTTTACTCTTTTACTAATAAACCATCTCACCATCCTGGATAACTTGCCATGTCTTGAACACAAGAAACTCTGTCCTGTTTTTCTGTGTTTGCTTGTAACAGATTCCAGAATGAACCTTCTTCCTATCTGGAGTTTAGTAAATTACATGCATGTTTCAAAGGCAAATGCCAACTCCAACCCTTTGGCTTTGCAGAGGCCAAAGTTATCTTTCTTCTTCCATATTTCAATAGAATATGTTCTGCATCCTTCATAAATCATTTAACATATGCTGCATTGAATTAAATACTGATGTACATCTCATTTTCAGGAATTTAATCATATCAATAATAAAATAATAATAATAAATTGAAGAGATTGTGATGTGACTAACTTTTCCATGCCAATGGTCTTTAAAAGTTTTAGCCGGGCTCGGTGGCTCAGCCTCTAATCCCGCACCTTTGGGAGGCTGAGGTGAGTGGATTGCCTGAGCCCGCGGGTTCGAGACCCGCCTGGGCAGTAAAATCATCCGGGCGTGGTAGCGCATGCCTGTAATTCCGGCTACTTGGAAGGCTGAGGCGGAAAGATCGCCGGAGCCCAGCAGGTCGAGGCTGCGGTGGCCGGGAGCAGCCACTGCACTCCAGTCTGGGTGACAGAGTAAGACTCCAACTCAAAAAAAAAAAAAATTAAAAAAAATAAAAGTTTTAATATACTCGCACACTCATAAGCTAAATTTTGAGCATGTACCCCATATAGATATTTATGTTTAAATTATATGCATACTCTACTACATGGTCATATTATAGTCATTATAGTATACATATAAATGTAGACATTTTAAAAAGAGTTAGAGATAAAAATGAATAAAAATAGTAGTTTTAATAGCTTCTTTTCCTGCACTTGGTTTTTAAGACTGCTGTTCTGGCCACTAACAGTACATAAATTAATCAAACACTGTTCTGGCCACTAACAGTATACAAATTAATCAAACACTTTTCAAATTATAAGCCAGGTCCAGAGAGTCTGTAAAAGATTAAATGGAACATAATTTTATACGTTCGTAACAGATTCATGATTTTATTTATTTGGAGTCCATGATAGATCCTAAAACAGCATGAATCGTTAACCGATATTGAATAAAAATGTTTTCAAATGAATTAAGATTATTAGGTTTTTGCCTAGATGCTCTGACTAAAGGCTGTTTGATTTAATACTTGAGCAGAATTACAATTTGTGTTTTTATACTTCTTCACAAGTAAAAACACGTTTTAGTATCCTTGTCTGAACTTCACAAGAGTTGTATAAGATAAACTCGGTAGAAGAGCATAGTATTCCAGTCAATGACTCTTTGCCTATCATGTGCCAGAAACTATTCTAGGTAATAGTAAAACACCAGTGAACAAGTAACTCAAAATACTACTCCAGAAGGTTTATTTCTGTTTGGGAAAGGTGAAAAATAAGCATGCAGAAAATAAATTAAGATATTTTCAGAGGGTATGAGTGTCAGAAAAAAAACAAACATGGAGATACAGCAGGAAATTATTAGGTGATTGTGAGGAAGAAGAATATGATCAAAGCTAATGAGGATGTCAACAAGTTTCTTTGGGGACAGCACATTGGAGTCAATCCCAAATGAAGAGACAGAAGCAACTATGTGAGTTAGAGGACAAAGAGCATTCATGGGAGAGTACAAAGGAATTAAGGAAGCAGAAATAAGCTTCAAGTGTTTGAGGAGTAAAATGAAGGCTATATAGCTGAGAGGTAGTGAGCAAGAGAGGGTAAAAAAAAAAAATTCATTCAGGAGCTCTAGAGTCAGAAAAATTGGGGTCAAATACCAGTTCTGCTGTCTATCAGTTCTGTGACTTTGGAAAAGTTACGAATAGGCAAATAGTTAATAAAACTCTTTTTACCTTCTGCATGTAAAATTACCTTTAGCTTAACTCTCTAGAGAGTGTCCCTGGTAATCTGATAAAAAGTTGGAATGTGAATGATATTACAAGGTAAAGTTGTTCATTAGAAGTGGTCCCTGACTGAAGGGCTGCAACTGACCTGATATAAACAAATTATTGAAAATCTGATGAGGAGGCCATAGTTTGGTGACTCTTTTAACAGTCGTGTGGGTCATAAGGTTTCTGACTCAGGGCTACTTCCACAGGTGTTCAAAGAGAATTTCTTCTTGCACCTATCTCCTGGATAGCTAAATGGGCTGAGGTATGGACTAGTGTCTAGAATCCTTCAAGGATAACACTGAAGAGGAATTGCTGGTGCTGAAGATCATGGTCCCTGTCCTATACTCATCTCAGTAGACTGGCATGAGTGTAGCCTCAGGTAACTTTCTGAGGCTGAAGGTTTGGCACCTGGTGGCCAGTGTATGCTAAATCTCCGTTTCTTCAGCTGTTAAGTGGGTATACTAGTAGCACTGGCTTATTCTGAGGATTAAATAAAGTGTATCATTTTAGCATAGTGCTCTAGTGGGGCATAAACATCAATCATATAATTCTATAACTGTGAGTTATTTTTATTATTAGCCTTATTATGCTTTTGCACACGAAACAACTTCAGCCTAGAGAGGTAACTCTCTTACTCAGGGTGAAATAGCTGGACAGTGTCAAATTGAAGACTGTAACCTCTCTCTGGCACCCTAATGGAGGTATATGTTACGTGCCATTCTTGCACCCCTAGTTCAGGGTTACCCAAATTCCTTTGGCTATTCTGTGGTGTGCAGGATATAGAGATAGCTAAAAGCTCAGAAGTGATTCTGCCTCCTAATATCAAACTGACTTAAAATGGCATTGGAGGAGTAAATCTAAGGAGATCAAGAAGTTAATGGGATAAATCATCTGTTTCACTTTTTCTCTCTCTCTCAGTCGGCATCCTCTTCTAGATCATGGACGGTCTATTGGTGCTTCTAAATCTGCCTTCCAGTTAAAGGGGAAAATAAGTCTTTCAACATCAGATTTATTTGACTGTGTGCATTTCTTGAACTGTTGAAATTTATTTATTTACATTATTATTGGAATCTCACCAGCACCCAGGCTGGCGTGCAGTGGTATGATCACAGCTATTGCAGCCTCTACCAGCTGGGCTCAGGCAATCCTTCTGCCTCAGTCTTCCAAGTAGCTGGGACTTCAGGCACATGCCACCATGTCAGACTAATTTTTTACAAAAATGTGTTTATTGTAGAGATGAGTCTTCCCATGTTTCCCAGGCTGGTCTTAAACTCTTGGGCTCAGGAAATCCTCTCACCTCGGGCCCCCAAAGTGATGGGATTACAGGTGTGAGCCACCACATCCAGCTAACTGTTAAAATTTAAAAAGAATTCAAAAACAGTGTCTTTAATTTCCATTTAATCTTTAAATCTTGTCTTTAAAATGATGTGCAGAAAATTCCATATTAATCACAATCATCATTATCATCTTCTTCACCACTGTCACTGCCACTACACCGCAGCCACCACCACTACCACCACAACTATCATGAACAACACCAACTTAATCATGCATTGAATTCACTAGCTTTCAACTTGTTTAGAGAAGAAATAATGGCAGAGCTGTGACTGCCAAAAAACTGTTTTGTATGAGCATCTTACAAACCAAATCATAATAACCCAGTTATTTCCATCAACACAAAAAACTGAATTACATTTGATTTGTCTGGGTGTCAGCAGAAATGTTTATGTAAATTTAGTGTTTATTATAATTGACAAAGTCTTTTTAACTGGTGAGTATATTATAATAATATGTCTACAGTGAACATCTGAAAGATAACAAAATATCTTAACATTTGCAATAAAATGTATTAAAATTTCAACTCCAAAAATTATATTAACATCTATGTCTTACTTTAAAAAAAAATGATATGTATTTTGATGTAATGCATATTAGGAGGTACAGGGCTAACTGACCTGGTTAAGGTGGTTGGAGAAAGCGCCCATGAGGGAGGTATACTTTGTATAATTGAGATATGAAGAAAGAACAAAAAATGCAAATACCCAGGTCGGGAAGAGAGTGGAGGCAGAAGGTGAGAGGGAGGGTAGTACACGAGAGATGAACAGCATATGCAAAGGCTATGGGCATGATAAACCTTGATTTATATGAAGAACAGAAAGAAAGAAAGGTCAGTCTAGGGGTAAAATGGAGTGTGGGGTAGCGTTTCCAGGTCGGCAAACATTTGAACACTGATGAATCATTTATTGGTTATGGGTAAGTTTCTTCTTATATCCTCACATTTTAAAAGTTCTTATATTAAAAAAATACTTCTAAGAGTGATTATATTTGCGATGTTTATGATAGGCAATATTTGCTATGGGCATAATAGACTATGAGAATAGTGTGATATACTCATGAAGATCTAGATTTATCTGAGCCTAGAAAATGTCTACTTAAAAAAATACCTGGAAAATTATGCATACATATATGTATAAAATAACATATAATGTCTTTCTTCTGATAAGTTCCAAAGTATTTTCATGTTGTCAAATTTATTTTCAACAAAAGAAACTAAGAATAGTGCATAGATCAAATGAGCTGTTATAGAAAATTTGAATGTCATACTTAACATATTACCTTACTTTTGTCTACTAAATATTCTATTTCTTCCAACCCAAACGTTGCTTAAATTTCATATATGTTGCTATATATTTATGTGACATAAACAAAGCAAAATGATAGTACCAAATAATTTATATTGCTTTTTTGAATAAAGCCAGCTATTGTAATTTTTCTGATTTATAAAATTACTCAATATTTTAAAAATTACATCGTTTACATTTGTCTCTTATTTTTCACTATTTTATACATTATGATTTAAAAATATGTCACAAGCAGCTGGCAAATGTATTAGTATAATCCCTTTGATCTTTATTATATAAATCATCAGAACTCCTGATCAACTTATACTTAATTGGTCCAATGTTATTTTATTGAACTTGATCACTAGCCATATTTATGGGCTCTTTATAACTTAATTTTCTATAACTTTCATTATTTTACTTAAAACATTTTAAAGTTGAGTAGTTCAACCATTTAAACATTATTGATTTCATCTGCTATTCAGGTTATTTATGGACCCACTTTCTTTCTAGTGTTCCTTTTTCACCTGATATCATTGTAAGTGCTCCTTTGTTACCACTTACCTCTTTCAGCCAACATTAATTCACTCAGCTTTATTTTCTTTTTTGCCCTTTCTAGTTCTTAGAGTTTAAAAATTTATATTCAATATACTATGTATTCTTCTTTTATTTCTTTTCCTTCTCCATTTCCATAATGTGTTTTTTTATGTTTCTAATCTTTGATTGATCCTCCCATATCACATCTTTTATGCAGTTAAATTTTCTAATTCAACATACTCACAAGTATGTTCTAATTTCCTTCTATTTCAGGATCCAGTTTTCTTTTGAGGCCCCTGTTTTACTGCTTTAGATTTTGATATCATGTTCATAGTTTATATCTATTTTTCAACTATGTTTTCCAAATAGTGCCTACAAAAGTCTAAATATTATGTAAGATATTTGGGTAAACATAATTATATTGTGAAATACCAGAAGTGGAACTATATTTATGTCTAATCTATCTATATCTCTCTATGTGTATATATACATATATTTATATATACATTGTTTTAGATTTCTTATTTATAAAGTTTTCATATTTTTCACAAATTCCTAAGCAATTTTCAGCCAATAAGTAATCCCTCAACTTCTTGGTTTTTCTATTCTCTTCTAGTATTTTATCCAATGTGATTTCTTAGAATAAATATATGGCAGTAGTTTATATCTTCCCGAGTTATCAGAATTCTCTTACAAATGTGTATTTTTTTGGGTGAAACTCATTTTAAGCAGTTATCATAATCTAACTGCTATAGCAAATAGACTCCAGGATATAGAATAGCTCAAACACAACTGAAAAGTACCTCTTATGCACTGGGGAGAGAAACGGGGTGGCAGCATGACTTTCCTCCATAAAGCCATTCAAGGACCTAGGCTGCTGAAGATTTTGATGCCTTTAACATGTGGCTTCCAAAATCATGTTGAGCCTCATCTTCATTTTAGCCAGATGGAGGGAAAAGCAGTATGGAGAGGATATGTTTGAAGGTAGTAATCATCACTACCATGTACATTTCACTGGTAAAGGCACTCACAATATCTAACCAGAAAGGACCCTGGGAAATTTGCTGCAACTGTCTCCATTGGGAGAAAAGGGAAGCCTGGATTTTGATGACCAGCTAGCAGTCTATGCTACACATGTTGAAGGGAATAGTTTTTCTAGTTAATGGTAGAGATCATAAATAATAAATATGAAATTGAAAAGAAAGAATGAAAATTAGAAGATGTATGGAGTTGACCAGGTGTGATGCCTCATGCCTGTAATCCCAGCACTCTGAGAGACGGAGATGAGGGGCTGCTTGAGGTCAGGAGTTTGAGACCAGCCTGGGCAAACATAGTGAGACTTCATCTCTACGAAAAATTACAAAATTAGCCAAGAATGGTGGAACATACCTGTATTCCCAGCTACTCAGAAGGCTGAGGTGGAAGGATTGCCTGAGCCCAGGAGGTTAAAGCTGTGGTGAACTGTCATCATACCACTGTACTCGAGCCTAGGTGACACAGTGAGACCCCAACTCAAAAAAAAAAAAAGATATGTGGAATAATAAATTTTCTGTACAGTTTAAAGCTAAATAGTTTATCAGATCACCACCTGTATGATTATTTTTTCTTCATTTCAATAACTTTAGGGGGTACAAATAGCTTTTGGTCTAGGCTTTAAATGCACCCACCAAATCTGACAGGGTACATTGTATCTGATAGGTGAATTTTCGTCCCTCTACCATTTCCCTTCTCCCTCACCCTCCTCCTCTTCTAATTTTTAAAAATTTTCATGTCAATATTGTGTGCTAAATAGGATGTGAAAATTTTATGCAATATTAAGGAGGGAGTAGTTATTTGTCTGAAAAGTAGTTGTGCTATATAATTCTACATAGTTGTACCATATAATACAATTTGGGAAACCTAAGCATGCCAAAAGAAAACAAAATAAGGTAAACCAAAAAAAGTTTGGAATTATTTACATTATCTATATATGTCTCAAACATATTTGTTGACTTGAAATAAATGAATACTTATTTTTTATACTCTAAGGACCTCCACATGTGCTTGAATCACTGGCCATAGAAGGATCATTAAGGAAATCTCACGACATGAAACCTCCCAAAACATTATTCCTAATAGATTGCAGTTTACTGCATTTTCATAACAATGGAAAACTGACACATCTAATCTCTAATTACAGTAACCCCCTACCTACCTTAAAGAGATGTTGTGAGGACAAATTACATAAAATATGAGAAGTCCTTTGAGCTCCTTAGTATAAAGCAATAGAAATTCAATAACTTTTAAGGTGTTTATTAACATTACAATCACTATGAAAGTCTCAGTTTCTCTCAGGTGGCTCAGGCTGAGTTTCAGTATAGCTTCTAATCAAAACAAAATAAAGTTTCTCCCTCCTTATTATTGCATAAAATTTTCACATCCTATTTAGCACACAATATTGACATGAACATTTTTAAAAATTAGAAGGGGGAGGAGGGTGAGGGAGAAGGAAAATGGTAGAGGGACGAAAATTCACCTATCAGATACAATGTACCCTGTCAGATTTGGTGGGTTCACTTAAATGTTTGAACCTGAGTGGAAAAGGCAGTTGCAACTTTTGTACATTGTATCTGATAGGTGAAACAAAACTATATTTTGTTAACAATAATATAGTTGTACCATATAATACAATTTGGGAAACCTAAGCATGCAAAAAGAAAATAGCCAAAAGACTGACTAAACTAAAATAAACAAAAATGCCATGGCATTGCTGGGGAAAAAAATCATATTTGTTTCTTATACAGTTGTCACAAAAATATCACTTGTGATTTAAAAAATGCTCCCACATCTTTTGAGTAGAAAATATTTAATGATTGAAATATATGTAAGCAGACTATCTATATTCACTAAATAGGAAATTAAAGGTTTAAAGCAGTTTCCAGAGGACAGCTCATGGTTTTCTTCCTGGCTTTAGTTTTCTGCATGGTCCTTATCATCTGACCTGTTTTCCACTGTATTTATTTATTTGATGAACAGATTTTACAGAATTCTGTGCTAATCTGTCAATCACTAATCACATGTGACTAATTCAATGTAAATTAATCAAAATTTAAAATTCAGTTGCTTAATTGCATTGACCACATGTACAGTGCTCTATAAGCACATGCATTTGGTAGCTACGTTATTGGATAGTACAGAACAGAACATTTCCATTGTCAAAGAAAGATCTATTGATGGCACTTTTAGTCAATAATACTTCATACTCAACCAAATTTTGTTTTTATTTTTAAAACACAGAATACAAGTTGATAGTTTAATATTGAAATTATTTTTTCTATGTAATGCATGCTTGCATATGTTTCATCATCATCAGTGTGGATGATAATGTTATTACTAAATAAAAAACTCCTGTGTGGTTTTAGGATTAAAGAACCACAAGCTTGTCTGCTGACCTCAACAGGTAAGTTCTTTATATTGGCATATGAGCATGCCAACATTAGTTGAAAAGCATCAAGTAGGACTTCTGGGATAAGATTAAAATTTTCTACCAGGTGTTACATGTCAGACATTTTTATACTCTCCAAGTAACATCAATTTTATTTACCCCATTTTCAGATGAGTTAGTACCTACCATGGTAACTTTCTCCACTTCTTTAATGTAAAAACCATACTCCTGATTTTATTTGCATTATCATTTTAACCATATTGAAAATTCAACTAACCACGGTTTATTTGGAATTAGCTTTGGTTTCAACCCATGCTAAATTTTCAGCATAATGAAGTGCTAGCTTGGAGATGACCTAACAGCTGCCTATTAATTTCAACCAAATTGCAGTACTTTCTTTTGGCTCTCTGCCACCTTCTCCCCATCTCCAATGCCTTGGTTTTGCAAGACTGTTTGTGCCGATATATGCAAAAATAGCCCACCCAATAAAAGCCAATATCTCAAGGTTAAGATTAAAGTAATGTTTTAACACCCCAATTTTCCTTCAACTTAAAGGAAAATCACATGGCTATCCTTTCCTAGTAAAGGTAAATCTGCAGTGCACACATTCCACATCACTATCTCAAGTCCTTTGTGAAACAAAGCTGGGATATATGGAACCAACTAAGTAATAACTAACTAAAGTAGTTTCTAAGTTTAGTATAACTTAGTTATGCTAAAGTGTGACGAATGATGTGAACACATCCTTATCCATATACAGGCGGTATCCTGTTATACCTCTCTGAGTGTACAGAAGAGGAATCCGCTCACCGAAAGATCTCTCCAACTATAACGCTTAGATGATGTGCTGTGAACAATCTTCTCCTTTATCATGATGTCCTCAGGATGTTTTCTGTTGTTGGCTGTATTCAACTTCGAAAGAGTCATTCATTCATTCATTCATTCACTCACTCATTCAACAACATTTAATAGCTACCTGCTATGTACTGGACATCATTAAATATTGGGGATATGAAAATGAATATGCAGCCTTTAATTACAAAGAGCTAAAAGTCTAGTATTAACCATATTCATTGTATGAATAAAGATATTCACAAATTATTTTAGGAGGGCAGAGAAAAGGGCTTCTAATTCAGCCTGGAAAAGTCAGAGTAGGCTTCTAAGAGAGGAAAATATCAGTGCTGATTCTGAAGGAATGGTGATGAAGAAGAAATCCCCAGAAAGGAAAGAGACAGCTTTGGTAATTTTGGTTAGACAGGTCACAATAAGACATGCTCAGGAAATCAGAAATAGAATATTTCCTGTGAAGGAAAAGGGAGGATTGTCACAGTGTGTGTGGTTGGTGAATGGCTGTCTGTGTGTATGCGTTTGTTGAAGAAAAGGACACAAAGACATAGCAGAATGATCACAGTCTGGTTATGTCAACTAGTTCTCCTTAAGGTCCTGTGGCCTGCATTGAGCTATAAATTTATTTCTGACACTATTTATGGGGGGAGAAGGAAAAGATCTGAGAGGGAACAAATGGTTATTCAATGCGAGGTGTACTATTGAATACCTACTAAAAGGTTCTTCCCTAAAATGCCACAAGTTTATTATTACTCTTCCGACTTTCATATGAGGAATCCGCCACTCAAGTGGACACTGCCACTGTAAAGCAGAGTAAATAAGGAGTAGTACTCTTCTTAACACATACACAAATATGTACTTTATCACAGGGCTACCCACAGTGTAACCTACAGACAAATTATCACCTTTCTCCACTGACATAAAAAAGTAGTCGCAGAATACAAAGCAAGGTACTGCTTCCTTTCTCCAGAAAGTCTTGCTACAAAAAAGTCATCTGAAATAAACAACATGTTTTGCAACTGATATACATTATGTGTATTCTACCATAGGAAGGGATTGAGGGAGAGGCATTGTAGTGAGGTAGGGACATGTGTGGATTCTGAGAACTGATTAGCAGGAGGGTAGGGTAAAGACATGAGCAGATAGGATGGTAAACGGTACGGTTGAAGAGCTAACAAAGGGTTATATCGTTTTAAGAAAATTATATGGCATGCTAATAAAGTTTATCTTATTTTCAGAATAATAAAGAGCCACCGAGAAACATTTCTTCCTCTACAAAGAACGCTCTGGCTACACTCAATCAGTTTCTGAATTTTTTTTTTTTTTTTTGCATGTGTGTATGTAATATTTTCCATTCAAATTTTGGTCATTTTCTTACCCATTCATGTAAGTTCTTTCTATAATAAATAAATATGTATACAGATGCTTTGTTATATGTGTGGCAATTGCTTTATATTGCTTCTTGTTTGCCCCTTGACATTTTTGTGTGTTTTTTAATGTATTCAATACATGTTCAATAAATAAATTTTTTTCATATTATAAGAATTTAGTTGTTATTTGATTTCATGAAGCATTTTGTAGATTCAAATGTATTTTACAGTTAATAATCATATTCTAAATCCTTAAGTGTATCCAGGACCCGAGACGTTCTTTTTCTTGTGAAGACAATTGGAGATTTAGGTAATCTCACTGGTAGTTCTAGGTTCTCAACCATATTACTGGCTGAGACAAGGCACTTAATTTCATTTTTCCCTTTTGTACAAAATAAAGGCAATACTATATACCCATTTCTTGCTTGCTTCATGGAGAGAGTAAGTAGATGACTTAGAAAGCAGGTAATGCCATACACAGGAAGCATTGTAATATTCTGTGCTCTATGAAGGAGGGTATTATTAATAACAAGATATCACTGTGAATCATAATTTATTCCTGATGCTTAAAGCAAGAAAATAGGAGGACAACTCGGAACAAATAACAAGGCAGGATTTTGTGATTTCTGTTTCTGTCCTTATTCTGTTTCATTGTATTTTAATGTTCTTTGAACTCCTGAAATAAGCAAGGCCCCATGGTGGGCTTTTTCAATCTATTACAACATGGGATACCTCATTTAAAATCCATTTGCTATCCAAACATCCTGAAAAAGAAAATCTGAGACTTGAATAAAGGTAAACAAAAACATTGGAGTGTTAAGGCCTCCAATGTTGAATATTCAACTCTTATTCTGATTAACACAAATAGCATGTTGATGTATATTCTGTTTAATAATATTCCCATTTTCTCCATTTCTTGATTCCAATAATTGAGGAAAATGCAGTTTAACAGATTTCCCTGTAACAAAACATGGAGAATAAGCTAATTTGCAGGTAATTTACCTAATACAATCCTGCTGCATCAGATTTTGAAATGATAGTCGACCTCTAATGAGTAAAGGTTCTTGAAGCAATATTCAGTCTATTTTTCTTCAAAAAGAAAGGTCTAAAATACAAAATGACTATTATATATTTAGAGTTTGGTTGGAACAATTTTTTATACATATTGTTATAATTCTTATAACTCCATTAGGTAACTATTATTATGAACAATCAATAAGCCACTCTCTCCCAGTAAGTTTCCATGATTTGCCCAAGTGTGAGAATCAGCATTTGAAAGCTGGTCTTCAGACTCCAAATAGAGCATGATTGCGAAGGGATTGCAGATAAATCTAAAAGTGCCTTTATAAACAACACAGGTGACAAAAGCTTACGGGGACCAGAAAGTCAGCATAAATGTGCAAATCAGGTCTGATGGAGACTCAAGTGAACTGCAGCAGTGACTGCTATATAAGTGGGAAGATGGGACCAATATTACTAAATCATCCTGTTTTTAAAGATAATCTAGAAATATTTAAGAGTAACATCTGATTTTTTAGATGATGGCAATAATTAAAATTTAAACAACACATTTGCAGGCAGCACATAGAGAGTAGATCATCAACTCATCTCCTCTGGTGTACATGTTTTTATTTGATAATCAAATGAGAAAAGACAACCCATTGTACAGATAGGAATGCTAGAAGTCAAGAGTTACTGATAGGATTAAGGTCACACAGGCTACAGGTGGCAGTGATGTGACTTAAAATTCACCAATTGCTCTTTACGCTTCAACTCACTGCCTTGATTATTTTGTGATGTGTCTAGAAATTAGAGAGAAATCAAACCACACCATTATAAAAGTATGTGCATTCTATTCTACTGCATTATGCTGCTTGAGTCAATGGCACAACACACCCTGCTATGCAGACATTTCACAGTCACTGTAGCTTGACTGTCACAATCTAGGAGTTGTTTTGAGCACTAGTGTATAGTAATAGAGCTCACAGGGTGGTTACCAATAGAACAAAAGAGAAAACTTGAGAATAAAAATGGACAATTTCCAGTTAAAATTACCATGTTGCAATTTTGTTGGTTATCAGACTTAATATACAGCAGCTTATCTGATGAGAAATTGTCCTTTTGGGCATGATTTATCCTAGAGATGTCTGATTTCCTCATATGTTGTGTCCAGATGGTCCTCTCTGCTCTATGTTGAGACCAGGAGGCATAAAGGCCATTTCTAAAATAGAGACAACGAAAGTAAGTGCATGGTGGAAATGCACAAGACCGGTCAACATAATGTACTCAATCAGATTACATTTTTAAAGCTAATTCCCTATTACTGACATGGGCAATTGATGAGGGAGAGGAAAGGGTACTATTTTCTAGTGATTTTGCTAGAGGTGCTATTACGTGTGACTAACAGTTGATTAGATAGATCCCGTAGTTGTGTAGGCTGTGCAATAAAATCTGGGAAAGCAAAAAGAGGGCAAACAAAATGAACAAAAGAGAAGCCTAATGTTTTACTTGAGCTCATCTCTACAATAAATCAAAAAATCAGCCGGGAGTGGTAGCGCGTGCCTGTAGTTCCGGCTACTCGGAAGGATGAGGCTGAAGGATCTCCGGGGCCCAGCAGGTCGAGGCTGCGGTGGCCGGGAGCGGCCACTGCACTCCAGTCTGGGCGACCAAGTGAGACTCCAACTCAAAAAAAAAAAAAAAAAAGAAAGAAAGAAATATTGTTTCTTCCTTTTGCTGCAGAATCAATTCTGTGCCAAACTTCTGTACGGAATGTATGCTAATGACAGGAAGGGTCAGTGCTTGAGGGGGAAAAAGGTGTAGAGAATTTAGCTTCAAAAAGCAGTCAATGGTAAGTAATCCAGGCAGGGTGGAACACATAACCACACAGTACTGACTTAAAGAAAAATTCTCTGAAATGCCCAACATAGGATACCTTTTTATGAGCAACTCCAAATTACAACATTGGCTATTTACACAGGATATTACAGAGCCATCTATTAGAGTTTTCAACAAAAAGAAAGCACCTCAAAAAACATTTTGTTCATTTGGTAGTACAATAACTTTGTAAGTTAAAATTTGGAATGCTTCCCAGTATTCAGCAGTAGAACGATAATGCTAGACATATCATTTTAAAGTAGAATCTCCTGGAAGTTAATTCAGTTGACAAGGTCACATTTAAACTTTATTTGGTTTCTTATGTTTTGCACAGAAAATAATTCCTAAAGCCTATTATTCAAAGCACTGGAAGTTACTATAGCAATTCATACCTCTGCTCATATTTAGGTTACCTCTGTGATAGGGAGCTACTTAAAAACAAATAAACAAACTTCTGTGATACAGATCATGGAATTCATAGCGATTTGAGAAATGGAAACAAACCAGAGTCACATATTTGTTGGGCAGAATAGTGTGATTTTAGTGATACCTGAGTGTGAAGACTCAATTCGGTAGAATAGTGTTAGATTTAAGAGTAAACTCCAAGCCGGGCTCGGTGGCTCAGCCTGTAATCCTGCGCCTTTGGGAGACTGAGGTGAGTGGATTGCTTGAGCCCGCGGGTTCAAGACCCGCCTGGGCAGCGAGACCTCATCTCTACAATAAATCAAAAAATCAGCCGGGCGTGGTAGCGCATGCCTGTAATTCTGGCTACTCGGAAGGCAGAGGCGGAAGGATCGCCGGAGCCCAGCAGGTCGAGGCTGCGGTGGCCGGGAGCGGCCACTGCACTCCAGTCTGGGCGACAGAGTGAGACTCCAACTCAAAAAAAAAAAAAAAAAAAAAAAGAGTAAACTCCAGATATAATATGTCTGAGTTCAAAGCCTCATTAGACCACCCATTTGTTTTGTAGCCTTACTAAATTTTGTGCCTCCATTTTCCATCTGTAAATATTAATATCTACCTCATATGCATCTTTTTCTTATTTGTAAAGTACTTAGCACAGCACCTGATCCATAATAAATGCTGTGTAAGAATTAGCCAACATTGCTTTTCTTAAAGAAAGACACGATTGCATACTACAAGAGAAAATGTATTTTCAAACAAAAAAGCTTAAACATAATTATATCAGAAACGAATTGAACTTAAAATCCTATAGAAGTATATTTGATTTATGCTGTGTTTTTCTTTTGGTGGGAAAGGAAACATTAAGAGATTCACTGTGGGCAACCACTCCAGGTCCTCTCCCACTGTGGGAGCTTTTTTGTCCTCTCAATAAATTATGCTTCCTGAAAAAAAATAAAAGATTCAATGTGAAGTATACAAAATACCTTAACTGAAAAAATGATATGCTTTTTAATACTTTTTACTGTGTTTAAAGTACAATGTATTGTGGCTTCTTTTAAACTAGTTTAATAAGTTTTCAGATAATAGAAAGGAAACTAAGCTGGGCTCGGTGGTTCAACCTGTAATTCCACGCTTTGGGAGGCTGAGGTGAGTGGGTTGCCTGACCCCGCGGGTTTGAGACCCGCCTGAGCAACTTGGCGAGACCTCATCTCTACAATAAATAAAAAAATCAGCCGGGCGTGGTAGTGCATGGCTGTAATTCTGGCTACTCGGAAGGCTGAGGAGGAAGGATCTCCGGAGCCCAGCGGGTCGAGGTTGCAGTGGCCGGGAGCGGCCACTGCACTCCAATCTGGGTGACAGAATGAGACTTCAACTCAAAAAGAAAAGAAAAGAAACTATATTAATTAAACTCAAGTATGTTAAAAAACATTTTATACATTTTTTTAGACACTGACTAGTTTTTGTTTTATTTTTTAATTGGGGTATCATTCTGTCACCCAGATTGGGGTGTCATAGCCCAATTACTCTCACAGCAGCCTTCTGCCTCAGCCTCCTGAGTAGCTGGGACTATAGGCAAGCACCACCATTCTTGGCTAATTTTTTTTTTTTTTTGGGTAGCAACAAGGTCTTGCTATGTTGCCCAGGCTGGTCTCAAACTCCTGGGCTCAAGCAATCCTCCGCCCTTAGCTTCCCAAAGTTCTGGGATTACAGGCATGAGTCACCATGTCCAGTGATACTTTGACTAGTATAGAATCTTATTCCCAAAAGTCAATGAATTCCAGGAAGTCTATACTTCAACTCTTAACTATTTTCATCAAGTAATCATGAACTAAGACATTTATGTCCTGCTAATGAAGCATCAAATTTCTCTTTATATTCAATTTATTCTCTTGTTTCCACCTTTTATTTGTATTTGTACATTAAGATATTTTGATATTTTAAAATGTTGTTCTTATATATTTGAATATATTTATTCTTAAATATATGAATATAACCAAGTGGTGCCTAATCATTCTTTGCTTAGGAGAAGATGCCTAGTTCTAAGCCTGGTTCCTTTTTGGTCATAGTTTCTCGACACTTCAGAATAACTTTCCAATTTCCCACATTCACTGACATCATTCCTTAATACTACTGATTGGTCAAATTCTCCTGATGGAGAAAAAAATTTTCCTGATGACTTGGGTGCACACGTTAACACAAAACAAACATATCTTTCTAGCAGAGGTCAAACACTGCTGGTCAATGGGCCACACTAATCCTAAAGATATATTAGAGCAGTGATTAAACATTTTTAGAGCACCAATGCCTTTATGACAGTCATGAATTTTCCAATTTATATTTTGACAGATTCTCCACCAGTTGTATTACTTCACTCCTAGTCTAATTTACTCTATGAGTTACCTGTCTAAACTTCCTTGGGTTTGCTACCTTGCTGCTCTTTGGCTTCACTTTCAGAGGGTTTTGTCAAATGGGAAGTATCAGGAACACACAAACTTCTAATCCTCCATCAATAGATTTACTCAACCAAAGGCTCCAGAATTACCATTTTGCCCCTTTCTGGTGCCTAGATCTATGGATTTATTCTGAACCACAGTGTGACTCCATAGGCTTTGGAGTCTAGATCTTTCGTCCCTCCCCCCCCCCCCACTGTAATAACGATATCTATGAAATGATTTCTTCAGACTTTAACTTCTATCTCATTCTTTTGCTTTCTCCTCATTTCTTGTCCTCTTCTTGATAAACCAAACCATAATTTCATAAAAGCCGTAACTATACTAGTGTGTAAAATCAGCCTCTATCCTCTCCACTGACATGGAACTCTCAATGTATTTCTATTAGTTTGTTGTTCCGTGGTTTCCCCCTTCATCATTACAAGATGATTACATATGGAATGCTTTTTAAAAATATGATGCCAAGGAACTGAGCAAAAAGGCAATGAGGAGAAATGAACAGCGCAATGAATCCATTTTGATTTCCTCTTTACCACTAAACACAAGACTTGGTCTCTTCTGAAAGATTTATGAGGCTTCCTACCATAAAGGAGGCTGGATTACGGTGATGCTTACTTTATAAAATGAAATTCTGCCATCATAGGCAAGGGTTCATGGCTGTAATTATTTCAATGCTCTTCCCAGTCAATGTGTCTTGCACAGCTGAGCCAAACCCTCTCTCGCACAGGCAGGCAAGCCATTTCACAAGAAGTCTGAAAGCTCCCACAACTTTCTGTGACCTTGCATTGAATAACACTGGAAAATTGATTTGGCTCTAGTAATAAAAGACCGTCTGCATTATCTGCATTCTAATTATAATTAATATAACCAGGATAACTGCTGTATTATTTACGATTAGAGCTATGGTGAGCACAGTGTAATAATAATCTGCTACATAATTTTTTATTGATCTGATGGCTTTATTGCAGAAAAAACAAAATGCTACACCACTGCATAACTAAAATTGCTTTTCTTGACATGACTGTTTAGAAAGAGGATTTCATTTAACATTCATTTTATCTGATCAAATTCTCATAGTTTTAATATTATAAGAAGTGTGATGCTATGGGATCTTTCAATTTTCCTCTTTGTAAAGAACTGGAGAACAGGCATAATTCATCCAGCCAGGTTGCTCATTCTTTACTTATTGAGCATCATTAATTCCCTAAACAACAGTTGTCATACATTTCATTAACAGAAATAGAATAAGGCTGAGAAAGAAGTGGCTTTCAGTTAAGGGAATGTGATCTCTCACCCTCAACAAACTCTCTCTCTGAGGATAATGCTTAATGTAGTATAAATGTAGTAAAAAGATATGTGTATTTTTTGTGAACAGAAAGAAAGTTGTGCTTTAATATTGGTGAAGGAGTTCCCAATGACACCAGAGATGTTCATGAATCTAAATAACAGTATTCACCATTTTCTACTCTGTCTTAATGATGAAAGTTTGCTTCAAGTATATAGTACATTGAAAAATACCTTGTACAGAGGAGTGAATATTAAACACTGGTAGGAAATTAAACACATACATATATACGAGGAAGATGTATAATTTTCAAAGGAATTAAAACCTGACAATCTTTTTTTAGGATGTTCAATATTAATAAATAAAAGCGGAGATGTTAAGTGATAACATTGTAAAAATTATTCTGATTACTGTTGTATAGGGTTGCAAAACTTTAGAAAATTAGCAATACGTGATACATAAATTTTACAATCTGCATCACCTACTTATAACATTATTTGAGATCAAGCCTTCGATCACTTAACTGCTTCCACAATATCATCAAAAGAATTTTGATCTCCATGTACTATTTTGAAAAGTATATTCAAATCACATTTTACAGACATATATAATAAATTTCATAAGCATTATCTCAGTTGATCTTAACAATAACAAATCATACAAGGCAGGAAAGAAAAAAATAAGTGTTCCCTTGTGACAGATACAGAAACTGAGTCTTGAACAGCTGAACTACAATCTTAATACTGAAATTTTTCTATAATATCCTTTTTAGTGATTGATTTCATTTGAATTAGGTAATTGGTACAATGATGGTAAATCTCTAGAACAGATCTGTATAATATATGCATAAAATACGCAGATTATGAAATATAAACTCTTTAAAAGAAGTCAGACTTGAGACCCCTTCCAAATGAACATAATAAACATTGTCACCATCATCGTCGTCATCATCATCATCATTATCATCATGATAACTGATATTTATGGAACCAGAAAATAGTAAATGCTATCTTTTAATAATCCAGCATATGAAGAAAGCAAAGTTTGGGAAGAAGTTAGATAAGTTGCCAGTGCCACACAGAGAGCTAGTAGGGAACCAAGGTCCTAAACACCGATGAACATAAAATCAGAGTTTGTGTTCTTAATATTGTTTCATTTCCCTCATGTATCAACTTTTCAAAAATACATCTTGTGGAGAAAAAATTACAAGTATTTTAACAAAGAAATATATCCAACATGTAATTTTCTTTTATTTTTGTGTCTAAGAAAGCAATAACAGAGGCATACAATGTGTTGTCACAGAAACAATCATGCTCTGAGTTCTCACAGGCATGCATATTATATGAACATTTCAGAATTTTATGAGATAACCACATCAATATAAATGATTTAAAACTTATAGTGAGGTACTGTTGATGATCACTTTGATGATCATACCTCTGTGAAGAGTTCATTTTCAACTTAATTATTTATTTACTAAAAATTTTATCTTTGTTAGGTGTTGCTATAAAATGTGGGGCTTTTATGACCAAAAATAAATGAGACTTGATTGTTTTTGACTTTTATGTAAGGTATATAATAAACCACTGTTGGTTAAAAAAAAATGGTATGCTGGTTAAAAAAAATAGAAGTAGAGATATGAAAAATTATATTCAAATTCATCCCTGACAGGAATTTTTCTTTTCCCAGTCTCTCTTTTACTTGTTTCTTTTAGTTACTCTGTGAAATAGTAGCCAGAATGAGATAAATCTAGGAATAACAGGCAGCATTTCATTCCAAGTAAAGAGTTTCAGCAATTTCCCCCTTGTGTTAGTTCCATTATCTGGATGACAGCAATCAGAATTTCAGGACAATTCTCTTTGCTGCAATAGAGCAGATGAATTCCACAGCAGGTCTTCCTGAAAGATGCAGCTTAGCCAGCTCAGTTTGGTAATAAGAAAACCCATGTCCACACTTTATTGTGCTAATCTGTTTTTCCTCAAAATTCACAGTTTAGGTTGAACAAATTTATTTAAAAATAATTTCATGGTATGTACCCCTAATTTTAGTACTTCATTTAAGGTGTATTTTTAAATGTTTAGAAATCTATCAGCAATATTATTTAAAATTTTCTAGAAATTCTAGCCATTGTAATAAAGCAGGAAACAAAAATAATAATTGTAAAATTATAAGAAAGATGATCAAAAAGCCATTATTTAAAGATTACCAGTAATTAGAGAAATATTAATATCATATTTAAAAAATCAACAGCACTCTTACATATCATTACTAAAGAGAAAATATAATTGCACAAAGATTCATTCATAATTACAGTAAAATTGCTGGTTAGCCAGGAGCAGTGGCTCAAGTCTGTAATCCCCGCAGTTTGGGAGGTGGAGGTGAGAGGACTGCCTGAGTCCAGGGGTTCGAGACCAGATTTGGGAAATTAATGAGACCTCATCTCCTCAATAAATAAAAAATTAGTTGGGTGTGGTGGCACGCACCTGTGGTTCCAGCTACTTGGAAGGCTGAGGCGAAAGGATTACCTGAGCCCAGCAGGTCAAGGCTGGGGTGGCCATGAGCGTGCCACTGCACTCTGGCCTGGGCAACAGTGAGACTCTAACTCAAAAAAAAAAAAAAATTGCTGATGAAATGGGACTATTTTATCCAGTATGAAGAAATATATGGATCATAATAATAATGTAAGCAAAGAGTGAAAAATGGAGAATTATGTTTAATATCAATTTGCTTCCAGATTTATTTATGTGCAGTACAATTTTTTTTTTTTTTTTTTTTGATTGGAGTCTCACTCTGTCACCCAGACTGGAGTGCAGTGGCCGCTCCCGGCCACCGCAGCCTCGACCTGCTGGGCTCCAGCGATCCTTCTGCCTCAGCTTTCGGAGTAGCTGGAATTACAGGCGCGCGTTACCAAGCCCAGCTAATTTTTGATTTATTGTAGAGATGAGGTCTCGCCAAATTGCCAAGGCAGGTCTCAATCCCGCGGGCTCAGTGTAGTACAATATTAATCAAGGTCCCAGCAAGTATTTTTTTTAACTAAAGAATATTATTGTATTATTTATTTCATTTGGTAGGATAATTAGAAAAATAATTTAAATAGAAAAATAGTAATACAAGATAATGTGTTAAAACATGCTATTAAGGTACAGAATAAAAGCAACACAATATAGAAACAAAAAAACCCAAATGTATAGACAGAGCAACTACAAAGTCTAAATACATAAGAATTGATTTGTTTGATGTAACAAATCAGTTTAGGAAACAACTCATCCTTCAGAAAAATAAAAATTATTTAAAATTGCACTTAATGTCATTTACTAACATAAATATAAGATGAAATATAATTCAAAATCAGCTAGAGAGGAATCATGACATAGTGATTAAGTGATGACTGCTTTGCTTCCAGTTCTATATTCTCTTCATGCGAGTTACTAAGTCTCCCAGGGCGTCACTTTTCCTAACTATTAAACAGGGGTAATAACAATGACTGTTGCATTATTGAGAGGTTTAAATAAGTACAGATATAAAGTACTTAGAAAATTGTAAAAAAAGTAAAGTCCCAACAATGCTAGAAACAATACTATTATGCTTCCTTATTAAATATATTGTTATAGATGAAAGAGATGTCATGATTAAAAATAAAAAAGTTAACAGTAAAATAAAAAGAGCTATTTATTTCATCTCCAAATGTGAATGGTATTGCTAAGATTTACAGGAAACTAATAAATCGTTAAATGGAAAGGTGTAAAATTAACAACTCTCAAATAGAAAAAGTCAATAATCAAAAATGAAAATTTAAATGAACAAAATGAAAAATTATGAAAACAAAAGTCAAAGAACAAGTAAGAAATTATATAATTATCAGTTAAAACAATTTTTTTGTCGGGGTCTCACTCTTGTTGCCTAGGCTGGAGTATAGCGGCACGATCATGGCTCACTGCAGCCTCAAACTCCTGGGCTTATGTGACCCTTCTGCCTCAGTCTCCAGAGTAGCTAGGACTACAGGTACGTGCCACCATGCCTGGTTAATTAAAAAAAAAATTTTTTTTTTCTGTAGAGATAGGGAATCTCACTATGTTGCCCAGGTTAGTCTCGAACTCCTAGGTTCAAGCAGTCTTCGCACTTTGGCCTCCCAAAGTAATGGGATTATAGGAGTGAGTCACTGCACCCAGGCCATAATTATTAAATTAAAAAATTAAAGCCAGCTGGGCTCGGTGGCTCAGCCTGTAATCCCAACTCTTTGGGAGGCTGAGGTGAGTGGATTGCCTGAGCCCACAGGTTCGAGACCCGCCTGGGCAACTAGGCGAGACCTCATCTCTACAATAAATCAAAAATTAGCCGGGTGTGTTAGGGTGCACCTATAGTTCCAGCTATTTGGAAGGTTGAGGCAGAAGAATCGCCAGAGCCCAGCAGGTCGAGGCTGCAATGGCCGGGAGCGGCCACTGCACTCCAGTCTGAGTGACAGAGTGACACTTCAACTAAAAAAAAAGTTAAATTAAATTAAATTAAAATTAAAAATTAAAGCCCAAATATATTTAATTAATATTTTATAGCTAATGGATTATGTGTAAAAACAGAAAAAAGAAAAATGTTTCATTTATACTTAGAAGAACATTTGAAAAGGTCAACATTTTAAACTACTTAAATATTGAAGTTTCAAAAAATTGACGATATTTAAATCTCACTAGGAATGGAGAATCTAAATAAATTTTTATGTATGAACAAATCCTGATATAACAGAATACTGTTTTACAAAATATATGTATCAAAATCTTTAAGGATATTTATCTTTGAGCCACTAATTCCATTCCTAGTTCTCTGATTTAAGGAAATGAATAAAGATGTGAAATAAGAGTTTGGCATAAAAATGCTCAGCAATGCCAGGCTCGGTGGCTCAGCCTGTAATCCCGCACCTTTGGGAGGTTAAGGTGAGTGGATTGCCTGAGCCCACGGGTTCGAGACCCGCCTGGGCAGCAAGACCTCATCTCTACAATAAATCAAAAAATCAGCCGGGCGTAGTAGCACATGCCTGTAATTCCGGCTACTTGGAAGGCTGAGGCGGAAGGATCGCCGGAGCCCAGCAGGTAGAGGCTGCGGTGGCTGGGAGTGGCCACTGCACTTCAGTCTGGGCAACAGAGTGAGATTCCAACTCAAAAAAAAAAAAAAGCTCAGCATTGTATTATTTATGTTAAAATAAGAGAAAACTGACAATATACTCAACATAAAGGCATGGCCAAGCAAATTATGGCCTATCTATATATTAGCATATTATTCAGACATTAAAAATTAGTTTACAAAGGCCACTAGTTGTAAATAATCTATGACCAATGCTCATTTTACCAACAGAAATTCCTTAATAAATACAATCTCAAGTGAGTATATTTGAAAAATCTATAATACAAAGAGTTTTAATGGTAACCTCTATAGATCCATTCTTTTTCTTAATTCTAACAGCAAGATAATGAGCTACCCAAGAAGTAAAGAATAAGCCAATTAATAAAACAAAGCGTTATATATTTTAGGAGTGTATTCATATGCAATAAAGCTATGTTTTAAAGGCGAGAAGAATCATGTATAAAAACTATATGGTGGAGGTTTATTGTTGGGGGAAAGAGTTTACTGAGAAGTGGTTGTGACAAGAATAAAGACACATAAATAGGATGTCATTATGTAGTTCCAGCTCTTAATCTGGATGATGGGTTCATACATGCTCTTTGTGGTTTTGCTCTATAATTTATATATGCTGTGGTTATTCTTGTCCTTATCTCACATGTAAAATCATAAGTTAACAGGCATAAGAGAAACAATATCTCTCAGAAAGATATAAAATGAATAAAGTTTGGTTATTGCCTTTTAGAAATAAACAGTCATTCTTAGCTAGTGCCACCACTGACTTCTCTGAACTTTCTCTGTCTGTCGAATAGGTTTGCATACTCTCAAAATTTGAGGTGAACAAGAACTCAGACAATTGGAAAGCAATTTTATGCAAAATTGTTTCCCACTATTCCTTTCCAGTAATTTAAGGAGTGGCTGGTTAGTTGGATAGGAATGACAAGAAGAAGATGCTGATAAAGTTATCGTACAAGACGCAGCCATAATTGGGATGTGCTTGCAAGACCTTTGCATCTAGGGCTGCAGTCCCATACCCTTCAACAGAGAGGAGAATCATATTTGTAAATATTGCCTGAAGGAGCATAAGAGGATTACAGTTACTGACCCTGTCACATTTATCAAAAAACTCGATCCTAAGCTGATGGATCTAAATATAAATACAATGATGGATTCAAACATTTTTACAAAGTAATCTTTATTTACACACATGCACACGCACGAGCACATACACACACACACACACACACACACACACATGCACTCATACTCACACTTTTCCCTTAAAATAAAAAGACACAATAAAGCAAAGGAAAACAATAATCAATGACTTCTTATAATGTAGCAGCATTATCAGTACATGTATTTTTCTTTTAGCCTTTTGCCTCAAGCTAGGCATTAAGCTATGTTATTTTAAAAGTATATACAAAAGGAGGCAAGCCCAGGACAAGAGACAAAATTCAAATGTCTTGAGTATTTGGTAGTAAGAATTAAAGGTGTGAGAATTTTAAACAAAATATAACTATTATAAATTGCAAGATGTTATGTATTTATGCACAGAAGATTGTATCTGTAGAGTGTCCAATATTGAGCATATATAATTAATTACTTGTGAAGATTTGTTCTTTAGTAGGATTAATAGGTGTGATTATTCATAAAACTGCACATTTTGAAACCTAATATATCTATAAATCCAGTTATTTTTATAATGATGAGTTTCATTATGAACAATTCTTATAATTATAAAAGGAAGAAGAGTGGAAATAAAAGATGGGGACAAAGAAGTTTCCCCCACTGTTTTTTTTTTTTTTTTTTCCTTAAAAAAGGGATAATTTTACTGTTTGAAATACTTTATTTCTATTGTAAGAAAATGCAGGTCAGCAAAACTGGCATACTGAAATGTCAGCTCAGTCATCTTTTCCATGTCTGCACCACACTGTCTGCTGTTCTGCAAGGTAGAAAAAGCTAATTTAGTGGCTAGAGCTAAATTAGACTTCTTAATTGACATTTTACTTTTATTCAAAATTAGGCCAGCACATGTTTAAAAATCCTTTTTTACTTTGAATGAATTAAAGGACAGCATGTAAAGGCTTCTAAAGATCAGAATGGGTAGTGAAGGACAAGCTCACCTGAGCTTTTTCCCAATTTGGCAACTGCTACCTAAGATGTGTGGAGTTGAGAAAAGCTGATAGCCTATCTGTCTAGGCCTTGAAGCCTGAACTAAGTATCCTATGAATTAAACTTTCTTGAGTCCCGCCTGTGTTATCTGTCTCAGTGTTTCTCAAACTTTGGGTCCCAGAACCCCATTATACTCTTAAAAAATGAGTAACCTGAAGAGCTTTGGTTTATGTGGCTCATGCTTTCCAAAGAGCTTTTAATCTATAATTATTATTCTATTTATATGAATCACAATAAAAATCAAAGCTAAAAAAATCTGTAATATGCTTATTCATCTTAACATATCAGTAATAAACACATAATATTTTAGCACATCTAAGACATTCTAATAAAAAATAACTAAATCTTTCAAAACAAAAAATAATGAGAAGTGGCACTGTATTAAATTTGCAAAATCTCTATAACATCTGGTTTTCTTTCTTTTTTTTTTTTTGAGTTGGAGTCTCACTCTGTCGCCCAGACTGGAGTGCAGTGGCCGCTCCCGGCCACCGCAGCCTCGACCTGCTGGGCTCCAGCAATCCTTCCGCCTCAGCCTTCCAAGTAGCCAGAATTACAGGCGCACGCTACCATGCTCGGCTAATTTTTTTTTTTCTTTTGATTTACTGTGGAGGTGAGGTCTCGTCTGCCCAGGTGGGTCTTGAACCCGCGGGCTCAGGCAATCCACTCACCTCAGCCTCCCAAAGGCACAGGATTACAGGCTGAGCCACCGAGCCCGGCAACATCTGGTTTTCAAAACATGAGCTTGGGAGTTTGGACTGTACAGCCAAGAAAAGGGAGAAAAAAATTGAACTTCTATCAGAATCTTGCAGGACGTGATTTGGGGAACACACACAAAATTCTCTGAAGCAGGTATGTTATCAATAATCTCCACTATCCCCCTTTAATTCAGACACTAAATTGCTGGTTGGCCCTCCAAGTAGTTTCTTGATTATATCAGAAAAGAGATGTTTTATTAGTTTCTTCCTTTTTTAAATAGAGAGAAGAAAACAAAAGAATAAATGAGAAATTTTGTGAATTGAGATGGTTCTAACCAGGGCTTGCCACAAAGTCAGCCACCCTTGTTTCTGAAACTCAAAAGCATCTCAGAGATTTGTAGTTGAACACAAACATCCATCACTCTATCTGTGCAAAGACCGATGATTTGAATAATACCAACTATAAATATGAATAATGAACAATGCAATTACTTTAAAATCTTCTTAACTTTTAATAATCATGATATCTTATGATTTAGGTTCATATTGCCCTGTCATATAAATGTAGAAATTTGCTCAAGGTAGCATTTGTTTACAATTGTATAGCATTTACCATGTGCCAACCATACACATATGAGCCTTTTCTTTACATAGATTTAGTCATTGAATCCTCAAAAGACCTTAAAAGATAGAGATTTTCATTTTTCTTACTTTATAATGAGGAAACCAAGACAGAATAGTTTGGTAACATTTAGCCTCACAGCTAGTAAGAGGCAGTGCCCAGATTTGAACATAGGCTGTTTGGGTTCCAAGCAGTCCATACACTTAACACTATGCCAGAAGCAAGACAAATCCTAAAATGGGTTTTCTGAAGGCCTTTCTTTTAGTAGATGTCTTCTTTATGGGTTGTCTCGATTCTTTACAAAATTGTATACATTTTGAAACCATTCCTGAGCAGAAATTGCAATCATTATGTAGATTCATTTCTAAAATTCTTGGCAGGGTATTTTAAAGTAAACACAAAATCTAACAATTATCTTTTTTTGTATCAATATGATAAGCAAGTTTATTTAAATAATTTTTTCAATAAGTGCAATGGTTTGGGTGTGTCACTCAAAAGTTCATTTGCTGGAACTTTAGTTTCTCAATGCAGCAGTGTTGCGAAGTGGGCCCTAGCGGGAGGTATTTGGGTCATGGGGTGCCATCCCCATGAAGAAATCAATGCCTTTCTCGGGTGAGTGGGTTAGTCTTGGGGGAGAATAAATACATTGGTATAAAAAGCTAGTTAGTCCTTAGCTTTCTCCTGCCTCCTCCTTCACTGTGTGGCAACTTCCACGATGTCATGAAGCAGCACATGACCCTTTCCAGATGTTGGTGCCATGCACTTGAACTTTGCAGCCTCCAGAACCATGAGCCAAAATAAACTTCTTTCCTTTATAAATTATCCAGTTTATGATATTCTGCTATAGAAACTGAAAACAAACTATATAGTAGATGTTTGCTCTTTAATATCCTAATAATTCTTAGCTTTTGCTTTTTTTTTTATTTTTTGCTTTGTGCTCTGCCAAGGCAAGTCATTGAAAACTGTCATCAGATAGTTAGAGTTCCTAGAAACATGGAAACTCATAGAAACCATAGAAACATAGAAACCATAGCACTCATCTTTTATTATGTCCCAAAACATATGACTGATAAGGTCCCTGCCTAATAATAACTAGCTCTCTCTGAGGTTTTTTTTTTTAATGAAAACAATGGAAAATATTTAATGCCAATAATAAAATCCAGTTTTCAAGTAAAAATGATAATTTTGGAAAACTTGACAGCATACAAATACTTAAAGAATTTTATGATGAAATCAGTGGTGGTAATACTGAAAGTGATTGTTTGAAGTGATGTAATGAATGAGTTAACATTTGGAAGATTCTTATAACCCAGTGAATCAGTATTTTCCAAACAGCCAATGCATGATACTAGTACAAGAGAGACCAATGAATTTCAATGGAATGCAGCACAAAAAGTCACTGATATTGTTTCAAATCTGCCAATTTTATGAAGTTGCTTGATTTTTTCAGTCATAAAGGCATATCCACAACTGTATGAAAAGATGGTTAGAATACCTCTCCCTTTTTTAGTTACATATTTGTGTGATGCTCAATTTTCTTCATCTATTTCAACCATAATAAGCTGATTTTTAACGTGACTCCCCTTCCAAATGAAGATGTATCAAAAATGTCAAGTGGGTATATTTACTCTGAAAAACTGACCCCCAATTTCTAATAATTACTGTTGCCTTTTCAAAAAATTGAAACCTTGTTCAAGACTATTGAAAAGCAAACAAACCACAATAACAGACAACTTTACATAGTAAAGTAAACATTATGCTGGACTAAATTTGGAGCCACACATTTTATTTTAATTTCTTGTGAAACCTTAGCAAAATTACTTTATCTCTCTGTGCCTCAGATATCTCTTCTATAAAATGGGTTAATACCAACCTCATGTGACTGCTGCACATATCAATGAAATAATAAAAACAAAAGTGCATTGTGACTTGTATGATACCTCATAAGTTTTAAATAAGATCTTTCTAATAGTAGTCATTTTATAAGGCTACAACAAGAATTGAGAAAAATGCTAGACTGTAAGCCCCAAAAAAGTAGAAATGTTTCTGTTTCAGTTTTTGCTTTATATGAAGTCTTAATACAATGTCTGATACATAATAAGTACATGACAAATATGCATATTTGTTAAATGAATAGATGTAACAAGCAAAATGATCTGTATTAGATTATCTAAATCAATGGTCCCCAACCTTTTTGGCATCAGGGAGCAGTTTCCTTTCTTTTTTTTTTTTTTTTTTTGAGTTGGAGTCTTACTCTGTCACCCAGACTGGAGTGCAGTGGCCGCTCCCAGCTACCGCAGCCTCGACCTGCTGGGCTCTGGCAATCCTTCCACCTCAGCCTTCCAAGTAGCTGGAATTACAGGCACGCGCTACCACGCCCAGTTAATTTTTTGATTTTTATTGTAGAGATGAGGTCTCTCCAAGTGCCCAGGCAGGTCTTGAACCCGCGGGTTCAGGCAAACCACTCACTTCAGCCTCCCAAAGGCGCAGGATTACAGGCTGAGCCACCGAGCCCAGCTTAGGACCAGTTTCTTGAAAGACAATTTTCCCATGGACAAGAGAAGGAAGAGAATAGTTTCAGAAAGATCCAAGCACATAACACTTATTGTGAATTTCTTTTTCTATTATTACTACATTGTAATATATTATGAAATAATTATGCAACTCACTCACTGTTTAAAAAAAAAAACAGGCACAGACAGAAATGATAAGTAAAATAATGGTAGGCCATGAGCAGACTAAAATAAGTGTTGGATTTTGACTTAAAGTCTGCCACCAGATGCAGCTGTATTGAAGTACATCTACTCACTTGCCACTCACTGATAGGGTTTTTTATAAAGAGTCTGCAAGCAATTGATTTATTATGATCTCTGTGGAGTCAAACCTCACTGCTAATGTTAATTTATATTTGCAACTGCAACCCAACATTATAATCACCACTTTAGCTCCACCTCAGATCATCAGACAGTAGATTCTCATAGGGAGTGGGCAACCTAGATCCCATCCAGGTACAGTTCACAATAGAATTTTCACTCCAATGAGAATCTAATGTTGCCACAGATCTGACAGGAGGCAGAGCTCAGGCGGTAATGCAAGCAACTGAAAGCGGCAGTAAATGCAAATGAAGCTTCACTCACTGGTCAGCCACTCCCAGTTGTGTGGCCCAGTTCCTAACAGGCCACAGGATCTGAAGCAGTTGGTGGCTTGGGGGCTGGGGACCCCTGACCTAAGTATTCTCTTAGGTCAATTCTATGAATAAAACAAAAATTATTTCTGTACACTATCCCAAATTCTAATCACAAGTCAACTTTTTAATTAAAAAGGTTATATTTATCTGTGCAAATCTCATTTTATCCCCTACTAACCTGTAAGCTGCATGAAGACAGGAGAGCGTCTGAATGTTTCTCTATTTAATTCCCAGTGCCTAGTCTTGAAGAGATTTGTTGAATAAAGTCAATTAATTTTAAAGGATAAAAAAGCAATGCTTCTCATGGCAGTAATATACTAAAGAGCAAGCTATCAGGCACCATGTCAGCAGTCTTAAATTAGCAACAACCCTGACAGGCAACAGCGCATTAGTTATCTGCATGCCACAAACACTGATGAAAGATAAGAGAACATTCTTCCAGGTTTGTCTCTCATTGCAGGTGGGGTGTAGGAATTTCAGAGGAAGCTGTGCTATCATGCACACTCTTCTACAGGGATGGAACAGCAGGCACACCAAAAACTAGCCTTCACCATTAGAGACAGCATCAAAGGGGACAGTCCCAGGAGATGCTGCAAAAAAAAAAAGTGGTAGAGTACAAGCATTCCTTTTTAAGTGGGTACTTTAAATATATTTGTATACTAAGTAATCCTTTATCTACTTTCCCTCCTTTGCCGGGGACCAAAAAGTTGGTAAATATTTTTTAAAAATTTTTTTGAAAGTGTTCTGCTTGGACCAACTTTGGAGCTGCATATTAGGCCCAGTGCCATGGAGACAAAACAGAAATGCAGTCTTTGGATGCTGCAGCCGCATTGAGCTTTTGCCAGCTTAGGCTGCTAAAGAAGGAGAAAAAAGGACTGCCAGAGCTAAGAAAATTTAATACCTTGGAGCTGATATATATAAGGTATTATTTTGTCTTTTTGACAGGGTCTGGTGCTATTTTTACCCAAGTTGATACAGGGGTTAGGTTAGGACTTTAGAAAGAAATGGTGATTTATTTTAAGTACTGTTTGTGTAATAGCAGCTCCCTCCCCACCCACTCGTGCCTTGTTATTCATTATCCTAATGTAAAAATGCCCCCTTCTCTTGTTATTTTCCTTAAAAATACAAACCAGTAAGTATCTCCCTGATAATCCCCCTAACAAGTTCCCAATTGTTTGCTAGAATTCCTTCCTCCTGCATCAGTGGGTGTATTTGTCAGTCTCAGTTCCTCCCAGTCCTGAGCCCAGCCTCCCTGCCTCCTCCATCACACGTGTTGTTTCTCATTTAAATGAACAGTTGGATTCTTTTATTTCTTACAAGTGCTGGATTTGCCTTATCGCCCTCATTCCTTTGGGGGTTGCCAATTGGTTTTATCCACGGATGTATCATTTCTCATGCTTCCTTTTTTTTCTCACAAAGAGAAAGAACCTCTCCGTCAACAAACCTCTCCGGAGTGGAAGATTAAAAACCTAGACATCACCTACCTTGCAGCGCTACTCCCAACTGGGTTGTGTAAAACTCAATTAAACGTGTCCCCATTGAATACTGCATTACAGTACATTAAACAGAAAATTCTTCAAGCGTGATGACAAAGCTTGAAACCTTGCCTCAAAGCTGTTCCTTGCAGCTTTCTTTAACATTTCAGCCTTTATGGTACAAGTCTCCCGTTGACACAACTTTAGTCCAGTCATGAAAAAAAAAAAATCACAGAGACCCACAGGGAATAAAAGAGAAAAAGGGGAAAAGTGAAGCTGGTCTTAGCACTTCCCTGGAGCCTTTACTGAAACTATACTGCCAACAGACACTCTCAGCTGAAAAGTGTTCTAGAGGTCTGTGGTCTAACAATTAAAATATAATTTCCCTATTTTGGACAGGTAGATTTTACAGATTTCGTTCTCTATCAAGAATGTTATATTCACCAGAATACATGTTAGGAAGACATATGAAACCTTAGGGTAAAGGATTTATGCAGACTTATATTCACAAAAATTTTAACAGCCCGATGAATACATTAGTCTCTTCAGAGTTAGACTCTTCAAAGAACAAAAGAGAAATATGATTCCACATTCATGCAAAACTCTTATTAAATATAAACAATGTCCTTCTATTTTTCTTCCTTGTTTTCTTTCAAAATTTTTACTCATAATCTGGGTTGCCAAGAGGCAGTTCTCTACTTAACTCATATAATTGGGTTTTCAAAGCATATTAAGCAACTCACCCAGGTTTACAAAATTTAGATTAAAATGTTTTTCATCAGGATTATAGATGTTTGCCATCCATGCTGTTTTTGGATATTTGATGCATTTCTCTGCTTTTGAATTTTAGCAAATCAAAGCATAACATGAAAGTACCCTATTCTCCGGCCCTTAGGCAGCTTTTATTTAGTCCTCAGTCCACTAACTAAAAATTTTGAGAATGAGAAGAATGAACCAGCTTTTTTTAGGCCACCAGGGTATATTTAAAGCATTGGTTTATATTTTTTCTTGATTGTCATTTATTTTATGTCTGCAGTGTGATGCTTTCTGCGATATTGTATTTGATCTGAAATTTGATGTTTTATGTGAAATGCTATGTAGTATTAGTAAGAGTTTCTTAAGAGATAAATTGTTTAAGGAGAAACAGCAACCATCTGATTATTCAAAGCTTTTACAATACTTTAATGTGGAGCTAGGGGGCATGGTGATACCAAAAGTTCAATTTTCAGAATTAAGAGATTTAGCTATTGTGATTTAAGAAAGACTATGCCTATCTGCATGTATATGTATAGATACATATTCATTGAAGCATATTTATACATATATGTATATGTGTATGTATATATGCTTTGAACTACTATCCTTGTCAGAGGCATTTTCTCATACATGTATAACATTTACTTTTACCCTTAGTGTCTTGCTTTAATTCATTGGTAGGGGTAGGGATTCCTTTCTTCACAATCACTGTCATATATTATGGTCTGTAGCATTTTTATCACATAAAGTGCTGCCGATTCTGGATTTGTATTGCAAGGTTGTAAGCGCTAATATTTAGAACGGATGTGCAGCTGAGGTGGAGTTTAGCTGGGGTTCCATTAAGATTTCCTTCTCTGGAAACTACTCTAGAAGCCCTGTTACACGTTATTAGGGATGCAGCAAGTTAAAAACATGCCATAAGGGAGAGGAGTCTCAGTCTTTTAAGCCCAAGATGACTTTCAAGTTTAATCAACAAATGTATTTGATTATCAGTTTCCAGTTAATTTATTCAAGACAGTTTTCAAAGATTGGCTGATTATTCATAAAACAAGTTATTATGAATAGCAAACTAAAGAGTTCTGGAAAGAGTTTATCTTTCTTTTGCAACCTCTGTTAGTATCAGGATAAAACAAAAGACATTTTTTCCATTCCAAGTCAGTTGTACTTCCTAATGAATGCTAGCCGTTATTTAACGCTTATCTCCTGAAGAACTTCAAGAAATAAATCTTTATGTCTGAAAAGCTTTTATTTATCCTTAGTCTCTATATTTTTTTGAGAACAGGGTGGCTTGGTAAGTAAATTCTTATATTGAGCCTTAATTTTAAACTCATGCAAAACTATAAATGAAATTATCCTTACCCTCACAGGATTTAAGTTGTTTGGGCAAATGAAAAGCATAATTCTATAAAATTGTATTTCTGCAAGTGCCTGAAAACAAATTTTGTATCTGAGTTATTCTATCCTTTAATTAGAGTTTTAAAGACATTTTACAATTTAACTCTAAAATGGTCTATATAGATTTTCTGAGAAAAAAAGAAGTCTTATTATAAACAACTAGTAGAAGTGTAATTGTTTGTTACATGCCACTCCTCTCACATTTACAGCAAAAAATAATTTATTTATTCTTGAATGTTTAAATGAATTGCCCATCCTCTACTATCAGTGGACTCTTTGGCCAGAGAACCAACACACTCCCTCACGTCTCATGTGCTTCCGTTCCAACATTTCTGAACATTTGTTTCAACTAACAGATCAACCACATTAGTTTGTCATAGTTTCAGAGTTGAAGGTTAGGGCATAGCAACCAATTGCTGTTAACTGTATGATTTCTTGTTTCTCAGGATTTTGTTATTTATTTGCTTTTTTTTTTCCTCTCGCTGTTTAACATACGAGCATTCTGGGTTCTGAAAAACTTCTCAAAAATTTACTTTTCAAAAAAGGTATTTCTGGCCATAATTAGCATGCTTTTATAAAATACTGATCAAAATATATTCTAAGATTGCTCTTACTGCGTTAACTAATTCATGTAAAGAGTTACCAAAAATACGCTATTGTCTGGTCGTGTCCACTTTCACAGTCCTCTAATTAAGCCTAAGTGTACCACATTCCTTTAAGATCCATCTCCTCTGATATATTTTATTCCTGTTCTCAGAACCCTGGCTACTATTACTCATTATTTCTTCTTTAAATAATTGTTTTACCTCTTGGCCATTCATTTGTCTTTCTGGTTATTCCTTTCATAGCTTCAATTGCCTATTAACTGATATAATAATGCTGATATTTTTCATGGCTTTGGCTGTTTTCATCCAGGGATTTCAAAGTACATTTAAGATAGCTCCGTTGCTTTGTGGAAGGCAATTAATAAGACAAAAAGAAATAAAGACCCGAAAAGTGAAGAAGCCCATGTATATTCACACACCAGCATCAGTGAAGAATCTTTAAATTCATTCATCTTTGAATCACTTTGGTCAGGCAGTCAAAAAGATTACTGAAAGATTGGAGGTGCAGGAAAATCTGCTGATGCAATCTGCTTTGATTTCTAGAGACTGATTGGGGTCAATAAGATTCAAAGGTCACTGAAATACAAAAGCAAAGGATTTTGACTTGTGTCTTTCCTTTTCTGACAAAACTCTTTTAGTTAAAATGTCTCTTGATAAAATATTAAGAAAGGCTTGCAGACTGTCTTAATAAAACCATTTTCTACTTTTGAGGAATGCATCCCTACAGATGTGAAGGAAATAACACAAATGTCTAATAATAGGAAAATGGATTTTTTAAATGGTGGCATAGTCATCGGTCATTAAAACCAACAAAAAAACACTACTGAAACACAAAACAACATGAATGAATCTCTAAACATGTTGAGCAAAAGAAATAATAAAGTGCATGATTTCATTTTGTTGATGAAGTTTAAGAATAGACAAAACTAATCTATGTTAATATAAATCAATAGTGGCTGCTTTTTGGAACATGAGAGATCTTTCTGGGGTGATGAGTATATTCTGTATCTTGTTTGTACACTTAAAATGTGTACATTTAATTGTATGCCAATCCTAACTGAAAAAGACAAATTAGAGAAACTAGAATTAATAGTATTGACACTTTTCTTCTGAAAATGCTCTATTTACTTATAAAGTAATTTATTTCCTATTTTTTGGTATTTTTTCAAAATTTTTTTTGTTTAGATTCAAACCATTATGTGCTGAATTGCTTTATTAATTTGGAAGGCAGTCAAATTTTAGCATGACTAAAAGATAAATAAATACCTGGATGGAAATGAACATCATTATATTTTTAATTAATGTTGTGTTGTGGACAAACCTAACTCTATCCTTCTCTGGCTATGTAACCTTGGCCAAAATATATTCTCAGTTTCTTCATCTGTAATAATTATAGCCACCCACACAGAACAACTATGAGGAGATAAAACACACAGGGATTGTCTATAGAGTAGGTGCTCAACAAATTTTTATTTCCCTCTTTTTGTCTTTTAACTTCAAATATTTTATTTCTGTATAGAAGAGTAGATGTTGAGTCATGTATACTTCCCATGTAGTTCCATTTGGTGTGGCTGAAAACTCAATAGTTATGAAAAATAAGGCAACTATTGTATAATACAAAATCTCATAGAATAGAGAAACATTAACAAGAAAGCCATCAGCATATCACACCCCTTAAATATGAATATATTAAATATAGATTGTTATCTTTTTATTACTTTCCAATCCAATCTATTCTCTCTACTTTACACTTAAGAAACTAGGGTCAAAAAAGGGATAGGAGACAAAAAAAGCCAAGCTTTCATTTATTCACTCAATAAATATTTCTTAAACATTCACTATCAGCCAGGCATCAATCCAAACTCTGTTTCTAGAAATATATTCCAGAATCAAGTATTATGTATTCTGGATTCAGAACACAAGTAAATGTTTAAGGGAGATGCTGTTTGTGGAATGTTCACTAGGTCAAAGTCTTCCAAAATTTTCAGTATTTTTTTCCTTAAGTTCTGCTAGCATCTGAATAGAAGCAAACATGATAATGATCTCCTTCTGGCTTTTGCAAGCAAGGGAGATTCTTCTATTGACACAGGCTCTAGGATTGGTCTTGAACTTCCAGAAGCAGGGAGTCATGGGCCGGGCTCGGTGGCTCAGCCTGTAATCCCAGCACTTTGGGAGGGCGAGGTGAGTGGATTTCCTGAGCCTGCGGGTTCAAGACCCACCTGGGCAACTTGACGAGACCTCATCTCTACAATAAATCAAAAAAAAATTAGCTGGACATGGTGGCACACACCTGTAGTTCCAGCTACTCGGAAGGCTGAGGTGGAAGGATTGCTGGATCCCAGCAGGTCGAGGCTGCGGTGGCTAGGAGTGGCCATTGCACTCCAGTCTGGATGACAGAGTGAGACTCCAATTCAAAAAAAAAAGGAGTCATGGTCTTGAAGATTTTCCCCTCCCCTTGGTCTCACCAAACCAAAATTTTCTGACCTGCAAGAATGTGGTTTTGGACTCATCTGTTTTCTTAAACATTTCCTGGCTAGGGACATGATACTGATATGGTGGAGAGAGACAGTGACACAGAGATTTATTTGCAATGGAATTGTATGAGGTAATTATCAAACTATCCATTTAATCTGTGACAATAATGGGTAGTGTACTGATGTCACAGGCCAGGACTTTAATGATCAGAAATGTACTGGTAAGTTATGGGGGAAAGCTCAATAATTTGTCACAGAAAAATTAGTAATTTTCAGAGATCAATAAGAAAAACCCAGAGCACATACTTTCAGCAACCAAGAGGGTTGCACGAAATCTCCTGTTTTTTCAGTTGGTTCTATGTAAGGAGGTAGGGAGATGCCTGTGTGTGTGTGTGTGTGTGTGTGTGTGTGTGTGTGTGTGTGTGTAAAAGTTTGATGTCTGAATCAGTTTATTGCTTATTTTTAGCCCCTTAAACAAAAATGTTAGCTCAGGGATTATTGTGTGTTTTGTCACTCCAGTGCTTAGAAAACTGTCTGGCACATAGTAGGCCCTTGCTGAATAAATACTTGCTAAATGAATGAAGAAATAAATTAAGGCAAGAAAGAAAGAAACAAAGAAAGAGAAAATGAATGAATAAATGAATGGAAAGTAGTGATGGGTTCAGTTTGAGCTGTGCTATTTGTTACCTTTATGCTTTGAACTAAACTCCAGGAACCTCAACAGCCCTATCATAAAAGTGAGGATAGTTATACCACTTTTGCAGGATATTGTCAGTATTTAATGATTCAGTGTCCAGAGTGTGACTTTGTTTGCAATGTGTACTGATTGTAGGAAGACTCCCTTCTCCTATAGACACTCTCCCTGATGCTATAATGGTTTAATACAATACAGTAGAGAGTTGTGTGAATTGTACGATTCTATGATAAAATGTTCTAATGGTGACTTTTAAATAAGTTGAAATGGATATGTAGCATTGGTTTATAACAAAGCATCATCTGTCATTTCAGACTTTTCTAATATCTAAGATCTAAGGTAAGAAAATAAAATGTAACTTTATAATTATAAGTGTATATTGATGAAATGAACATATAGGTAAGAATTTCCTCATGGTTGGAACATTATAACCAGTGTAATAAACTAACTCAACAAGGAGAGTTTTATGATTTTGAACAAATTCCATTTTTATTCCCAGGATTTTATTTATCAGTACCATGTAAATAAGTTATTCTCAACCTAAAATTTTAGAGTTTATCTGGGAATTTATTTGGATAATAAAACAAAGTTCTTTGGCTTTAAGTAGTTGGAAGAAAAAAATCAAGTAAACCTTATATCATAGTAAAAGCTGTATCAGAGGACTTTATTTAATGGGGTGAAGAAAATATTTTCTGATTTTTTTACGACTACAGGGCAGATCTGACACCATTAGTTTTCTTTCTGTCATAAATATAGACGAGTAGAATTTGACAGGCATCACTATAAAATAGGTTATAGATAAGTTCAGGCATCTCTCCTTCCACACAGACCTTTTACACTCAGTTCTGATAGGGCTGCTTGAATAGAGTGACCAAGGTTTGATTTTAGGCTTCTAGGTCACGGTTTCACCTTGACAACAGTTCTTTCATTTCCAGCAGTAACATTTGCTAGGATCCCTAAGGTGCTTTCATTTTTGTAAGTGTAAGAGGGGGGAAAAAAGGACAGGGGAAAAAAAGATAAATCTTAATTCACATGCTGCAGGACTATCTCTGTGTCTCCAGCACAAAACTTCAAATCCAATCCAAGAGCTGGATGTGTATTAGAAGTCTGCAGATTTAAACCTTGTCCACCATGATCAAACTGGATTTATGGAGCATCATAACTCTCCAGACACCATCCAGCAGCTTATTAATTTAATAGACTCCTGTCCATTCACTGATGTTCCTGCCCTGACAGTCTCTCAAGATAAGGCGAAAGCCTTTTGACAGGACAGAGAGCATATATATTTTCTTCTGTTTTCTCGTGGATGGGGTTGTCGACAACTTGAAATGTGTGGCTCAGCAAATTTGTTTTTTTCCTTCTCTTTCTTTCCTTCTTTCACTTTGGAGGAAGGATGACAGAAGAAAGCCTCCTGAGAGCTCCAGGGGTCAAGGGGCCTGTGTTTCCCCTAAGTACTTATTTGGCATTTTGTTTTGCAAAATAACAATGACTTGATTTAAAGGCATACACTGGGGGACATTTTTACCATGAAAAGGAACAGCATTACAATTTAATGCTTAATATAAATTAAAAGGTGTTGGAGAGAAAAGAAAAAATAGCAATAAGTGATCCCATTAAATAGAGTAGAACAGCATTTCCTTTCCTTTCCTTTTCTTTTCTTTTCTATAATCCTGTTTGTGGGAATGAGGGGGAGTGCCAAAAAAAGATAGCACTCAAGCTGTTGTACAAAGACAAAACAGGAAGAACTTTTTAACATTCTTATTTTCCCTTTATGATATGCTCATGCTCTAATTGTGTTTGCTATTTGCCTCTAAAATGCAAATAAATTCACAAGTCTCAGCCAGAGAGTGATTATACCAGTATATAGCAAGGTTAACTGTTTCTGTCCCACAGTATATCCTTCTGTCAAAGTCATGTCAGTAATCACCAGACCTTGGCTTCTCAAACTTTGATGTGCACACAAATCACCTGGCATCTTGTTGAAATGCAGCTACAAATTTGGTAGTCTGAATGGGGCCTGTGGTTTTGCATTTCTCGCAAGCTGATGCCATATTGCTGGTGGGCAGACCAAGTAGCAAGACATTAGTCAAATTACAAAAAAGAAGGAATAATTTAGATATGGACAAACTTTGTCACAGTATCAATGTAAAAATAACTTGAACATATTGTAAAACATTACCAGATTCTCTACGTGGCATATAGGGGGTATTCAATTCATATTTCAATGGACTGAAGAACACACAACCCCCACATTTCATGTAATGATCTGTTCTTTTATCATTTTGCTTCATTTTTGTATGTGTGTGAAGATGATTATCTTAATCTCTGTTGAGATAATTAACTTTTAAAGTGTATTTAAGGTCATGCATAAAATTCTCCTTTTTCTAAACTACATTTTCTACTTACTTCATCTTACTAATAGAAAAATATATTTCTTATCTATATCTTTAGTCACAATGCAAAATTATGAGGTAAAAACATTTAATTAGCTATTGTTTCTCCTAAATGTTCTTCGCAGACCACTTTATTTGCACCGACAAGGTTAAGATCAAGGCATTTTGGATTTGACAGGTGAAAACATTCGACTGAAAAACTTCACTCTTTAATGTAGAAACTTACACTCAAAATATAGTCACATAACAGAAATTTAGCTGAAGACTTTATTTGCATAATAAAATTTGTTCTGGAATCAAGAGACTCCAAATTATTTGCTATTTTATAGATAAATTATGTATCTTTTTGTGGGAGAGAAGAGGAGAAATATGATATATAATTCATTTGAGAAAATTCATTATGAAACCTTAAATTCCTCATTATAAATACTTGATAAGTATTCTGAAAATGTTAAGTTTTCATAATAAACCTCTGAAACTTCCATTTCTTAAAAGACTGCACAAACGAAAGGTTGCTAAACTGGAAAGCAGTCTTTCCTGAAAATCTTCACTGACAATGGAGAACAGACAATGATGATAAATACTAGATTTCTGAAGGAAAAGTTGGCTTAAAATAATTTATTTTCATTGAATTTCAATGGGAGATAGCTAGAACTACATAAATAGAAAGCTAAGAAGATCTTAACTATTCATACGCAAATGTATGTATTTCTGATCCATTCCCTTGGTTGGGATATTCTTGCTTACAACACCACGATATGCTATCTAGGTTGACCCCACTGTTGTCTGACAGTCTTCACAGACTTCAGACAGACTAATGAGAATAGATCTTCTCTGAAGTAATACTTTATGTCACAGCATATAAGGTGACCTTTTAAGTTTAAAAATAGCCTTCAAAAATGGGTTTGGCTTATACATCAATAGTAAAATGAAAAGCCTACAATTTCTGGTCTTAGAGCAAAGACTACAGGTCTGGCAGACATTCCCCCAGTGAAGAGCTGAGAACAGACACAGTTACTGTTTGACAATAGAATGGATCCAAAAGAACTGCCCTTAATAGTGAGCTAATGTCTTGGCATGGTTGCTGCTTAAAGATGAAAAAAACAAAAACAAACAAACAAAAAACCCTAGGGTGGGACAGCATCTTTTGCATCCACGTAGATGTTAACATTTTCAAATTCTTTTGCACACTGTCCTGTTGACTGATGTGGCCCAATATATGCTACAGTATATATGAGGCATTCCAAATAAATCATCTTGTTCCAGATTCCCTAGCACTTTAAAAATCTTACTAAAGTATGGAACACTTTTTCAGACTTGGGGCCAATGGCCTTGTGGGACTGGATTCTCAAATGATTTCCACATTAGCAATTTCTGAAATTGAATCAAGTCATACTAGAGTTTATTCTGTTGAATAGTGCATAATAAATCTCATTACATAATTCAAAATTCAGTGGGTGCATACTGTGTTCTAGCTGTGAAGTTGCAGAGGTGAAAAATGAAACCACTGCCTTTGAAGGGTTCATATCCAGCTTGGGACAATGCACAGCCAGGGGTGGAGCTTTCTTCTTATGGATATGGGGCAGACAAGGCCTTTTGGAGGTACTGACACACACTAAGTCTGGAATGGTACCTGGAAACAATGATAAAGATGGTGAGAAGGCTATCCGGCAAAAGAAACATGATGTACAAAGATAGATATGAACAAGTAACGGACAGTTGAGAAACTTGAAATAATAAAGTATAGTTGGAGCGCAGGACAATTATGCAGTATGAGTGAGAAATGAGGCTATAAGGGGTAGAGTAGTCAAAAAATAAAGATGAGATCATCAGCGGAAAATATAAATGAGGAGAAAGATGACTAGAAAATGCTAATATTTAATGAATAAACAATAATGGAGACACTTGTCAGTGGCATGGAAGGGGATGACTAGATCAAGCCAGTTGAATGAAAACTTGGCAACAAATAGACCATAGAAGACTTGTAAGACAGTCACTTGATTGGAGTTCTGAAAACAGAAACTGAAAAGGCAAGAAGATGCTGGAATTGAAGAAGTCTGAGAAACAAAGGCAGAAAACTTTGCAGAAGCTTGTGTAGGAAAAGAAGCAGAGAATGCTTCCTGTTAAGGAAGTGAATGATTGCACTTCAATGGTGAATTGGTTGTACACATTTACTTCCACTCCCTTTTACTAAAATGACAGTATAAACAAAAAAAAGAAAAAGAAAAGAAAAGAAAAGAGAATGATAAGGGCAAAGAGATGGGGCAGAGTATATAATAGAAGTCAACAAAATATTGGAAGCTAAAACATTGATGGAATGATAAATGACACACCTCAGTATAGAAAGTTGAAATCCACGTACTTGAAGAGCAGCAGGCCAACAAGGAGCAAGCAGATTTATTCCATTCTATCTCAAAATAAATCAGGAAGAAAAGGCATCTAGTACCTTGAAAGGTAAAGTGAGCAGTGTAGCTAAAACTTAAACAGGCATTGTGAGGAAAAGCTGTCCCTATATGCCCAGTGATTCCTTATAGAGCTAAGTGACATCCTCTTCCCACTCTAATAGGAAATGGAAGTTTAGTCTTTGGAGAACTAGAATAAAAAGGCTTTAGATCCAGGAACACAGGCTCAGTGAAGGGGGATGCTAATATGATGCCTGAATTAGAAAAATAAAGGACCACCTATATTTTCAACAATGAGATAGAACATCCCCAATGTACCACCTTGTCCTTCTCTCCCTCCGAATACTGACTGCAAGGTTCAAAAATATTAGGAGACTGAGAAGCTAGCAAAAAAAAAAAAATTAAATTTAGGGTTATTTGGGGACCTCATTACCATGGTTGAGTCATCATACTATGATCTTATGCAAGCAAAATCTACCAGTTGATAAGTCTTGCCTGCTCACACTGCTTTTTCGTGCAGACTTCAGTGTCCTGCTCTTAAAATATAAAGCAGGCATCTGTGTATCTCAAACCATTTTAGGCAAGCTTCAGCATTAAATACAGGGAGGAGAATAGACAAGAAAAATAAACTATGCACAAGATATACACCTTCCTAAATATCCTCCAATTTCTATCTTCAGAGAGAGAAGAAAGAATATACATATAAAAAGAGCAAGGGGATGAAAAAGGATTATTCCGAGAACAAGAAAGACCTCTTATAAATTATAAACACTCTAATTAAAAAAAATAGTATCAAAGGTAAATTTTAAAATTTGAGGCCATCTCAGAAAGTCAAGAAGATCCTGAAGTCATGGCATTCTTTGTCTTTTCAAACAAAAGCAAGTGGCCTGTGCCACTGGAACAAAGAGTAATAGAAGAAGTAGTCACAGAGGCATGCAAGGGTAGAGCATATAGGACCTGTTAAGCCAGAGTAATTACTTTGTAGGTTTAGTTCGAGTTTTGGCAAGCTTTTTCTGTAACATACCAAATAAAGTATTTGATGCTCTGCAGACTGGATAATCTCTGTCACAACTATTCACCTCAAATGTTACAGTGTAAAAGTGGCCATATATAATGCATAAACAAATTGGTATTGTGGTGTTTCAATAAAACTTTATTCACAAAAACAGGTGGTGAGCCAGATCTCGCCCTGTGTGCAATTCTTATAATCACTCCAACTGTGATAGGAAGTCATTGGAGATGTATATGTCTGGCCACTTTTTCATTTTCTCTGTGAAACAAAAAGTAAGTTATTATCTAACAGATGATATTAAATATTTGGGAAGAGGTTGGGCGCAGTGGCTCATGCCTATAATCCTAGCACTTTGGGAGGTCGAGGTGAGAGGATTGCCTGAGCTCACGGATTTGAGACCAGCCTGGGCAACTTGGGGAGACCTCATCTCTACAATAAATCAAAAAATTAGCCGGCCATGGTGGCACATGCCTATAGCTCCAGCTACTTGGAAACCTGAGGTAGATGGATCGCCTAAGCCCAGTAGGTCGAGGCTGTGGTGGCCATGAGAATGCTACTGCACTCCAGCCTGGGCGAAAGACTACAACTAAAAAAAAAAAAAAAAAAATATATATATATATATATATATATATATGTGGGGGAGAGAGAAGTCTGAAATGTCACCTTGAAGACTGATTAGTAATATAAATTCAGATTGTCAGGACATATAGACTGAGGGTTCACATCTCCTTGTGGTCAAATGTAACATAATACTTGTCAGCACTGATTGTTGTTGGTTTTTTTTTTCAGTTGTTCTTAGTTGTGGTGCTTCCTTTGCTCTATTTTGCCCCCAAGTTTATGAAACATTCAGGTGCTATTCTTTTTTTTTTTTTTTTTTTTGAGTTGGAGTCT
>NW_007248860.1:268050-315645 GCF_000164805.1 Carlito syrichta
TCCACTCACCTCAGCCTCCCAAAGGTGCGAGATTACAGGCTGAGCCACCGAGCCCAGCTTCAGGTGCTATTCTAAGTACTTCACAAATACTAACCGACCTAACTTCTGCTATTTGGATGTAGCCAGGAGGAAATGGAGAGTTAGATTAACCAAAGTGGGAAATTACCAGGCCAGTAAAGGTCAGAGAGAGAGAGAGTGGGGAGGAGGGTTAAGAAAATGATTAGAATGATGGAGTTATGGAATCCAAGCCAGAGTCAATGGACAGAAAACTGATGGTGGTGGGGTGAGTGGATTGGAAGTTCATTGGTGTTGAGAAATTGTTGAAGTCTGAGAATGAGTAAAGTAAGGCAGATGGTTTATTACTATCTTCTGGAGGAGTGTAGCACCAACATTATGTCCTTGATACACAAAGTCTTAGCTTTATTAATGAATCGTCTTAAGCTTAACCTTTGACTCCATAATCTTAATAAAAATCCCAATTTGGTCATATGTACCTCAGAAATATGAGTAGCTTTCCATGATAAGGTCTTCAGACGTAGCATCCAAGTGAGTCTATAACATGGTCCTCAGAAACTTTTGGAACTTTGCCCCTCATTGGTCTCATTTGTGAATGATCTGCTCTAACTAACCTGTGCTGATCACAAATACACCATATGCATCACAGTTTATATGCATTGAGGCACCTCATTTTAACCTCCTTAACAGCCTTCACCCCATTTCTCAAACTGGCACTCAACTTTCAATATCAACCAAAATTCCACATTCTATGCAAACCTTTTCTTAAACATGTGAGATTGAGCTCAGCGTTATGCAACCTTTGTCAATGGAGCTCTTTGAATAAGCTTCTTAAGCCAAGGGGTCATTGTTCCTTAGTTGTAACCCTCATGACACCTGGGTCATATTGTGTGCAGAGCATGTGCTCTGGTACTTGCATTTTATTTGCAAAATTATCTTATGAAAAACAAAGTGTCAGGGCTTTCATAGAGATACTGAAGAAAAAGTAATTATATCACTGGGAAATAATTTAAATTCTGTGGATGAGGAACACTGGATAAGGCAAAGATTTCTTTGTTCTTTTAGTTTGGGTTGTGCAAAACGAAGAGTAAGAATGTAGTTAAGACAAAGAATGATTTTCATTTGCAAATATTTTTCTTAAATTACATAAGGAAAATAATCAAAGTGAAGAAAATTATTAAAAAGAGATACCAAATATCTCCCCAAGTCCGCCACTTTTACAGAAATACTTTAATAATTTAACATTATTTCTTTTCAGTATGTTTCCCTGTGCATACACTTGTTAAATATAATTATAATTATCTTAGGCACAGAATCACATATTCTGCTTTTCTTCACCTAGATTTATAACATAATAATTTTCTCTATGTAATACAGTTTTTTTTTTAAGTGATTTTCAGTATCTTACTCTGAAAAAAATCTGCCCTAAAGAGTTGTCCCTCATTTCAACTGACAAAGATACTTTTGGGGGTAGCTTTCAAGATTAGCATCTCTTTGAATGACAAGCTAACATCCCTGAATGATAGTGAGTCACCTCTCAAAAGACCCAGCTCTTCATTTCACATTTTTAAACTTATAAAACTGATGTATTCTTAGTTCTTATCATTTGCCAACATTCTAACTGGGTTTCTACCCCTAAGAGACAGAAGCTTCATTCATGCATGGATCCAGGGTGGTTTAGGGTATTTTTTTCCAAACATGATAGCACATCTAATCCACTAAGATAATTAATGGCATTATTGTGCAGGGCTATTTACCAACATTTCATTAAGGAAACTTGCATTGATGTTGATATGAAAGCAAATGCATTTTTCACATCATATAGCATATATAAATAATAACTAAGGACATAAACTATTCAGTATGACCAGACCCAGATTGAAATAACATCAGTAAATCACTAACATAATTGTAAAAATAGTAAATGCATAGTAAGAAATGAAAATGACAGCAGGCCCAATATTTGCTGAAGTTGCTGTCATTCTGCAATTTGCAACAGACAGCTTTATTGTAAATAACACAGTCACTAGTGGGGTCACTTGTCTTGACCTTTAGAACCCCTTAGAAATGACAATTTAAATCAAAACTGGGGTTTTCTAAAGTAGCCATTTTTACAATCACACATTCCTAGAAGAGGGATAATAAATTGCTCACTGCCTAAAATGTATTTCTCATTCCAATGGAACATAACCAGAAAAAGCCTCAGATGTTCATGAAACATGGGTTTTCGGCATCACGTTATCCTGTGGTGCTCTGCAATCAATTACTGTTATACCACCATCATTAATAATTTTCTTAATGAAAATGATTCTGTTGATCTCCGTTGTATTTTAATTATCAGAGTTAAGCATAATTACACTGCAGCTCTGAGCTGGCATGTGGACTCCTTTAGGGCGCAATTTTGTTTTAACACACTGATAATGTAATTTTACATTGTGTCAGTTTGTTTGGTTATTATCCAGTTGTACAATTCCACTGTATTCCTGATAACAGATAATAACCTTAGTACCTCCTATATCCTGAAGTCATTTAAAAAGCAATATTGGAATTCTGCGACTAGCTAACTTAATCGCCTTATGATTTTATAATTCCCACTGCTAAATATTTGGTTTGGGCATTCACCCTCTTTTAAGAATACTGTAAAACCAGACAACAGTTATACATTTCCAATGAATTACTGAATAGTTACATAAATGCTTAAAATATGAGAATGTTTTTCCTTTTATATTAGTTTATTATTTATATAATAGTACACTTTCTAGGTAGAGTTAAACATTCACTTTTCAACTACTTTGGGAATTGGTCACCGTGCTAGACAAAACTGTTGTTTGAAAATTCTAATAACATGCAACAGAGCCTCTATTTTTAAATGGATCATGGTCCAGACTTATAATGTTCTTATAAAGAAAGACATTTATTTTGAAACTTAATCAAGTTAGTCAGTGTGCAGAAAGTGGCTCACTCAAGCTAGTTCATATTAGAATTTGTGTCATTATTCCAATAGTGCCTTGTATAGGGCCTTGAATATAAAAGACAATCAAGAAGGGGTTAAAATAAATGAATTGCATAATTAAATTTGTGCAAAACAGTAAAATCAGAACTTTGAAAACAATCATAGAATGATTTTGAGATTGTGTGTGGTCTTCTACATGATTTTAAACTGCTATGGTCTTGGAAGCAACAAAGAATTTAGCATAAACTATTGTTGTCATTCTTGTTTTACTTCTTAAACACTTTCTCTTTAAAGTCAAATAAAAGAACCAAAAAAAAATCTCTTTTCTACTAAACATGTATGCAAATTTGCAAAGAAGGGTAATAACTTGTAATCTTGGCCTAGTTAAGGGCATCTTTAAAACTCTGCTGATTGTATAATTGGAAATTGAAGTCAACATACTTAAGATTGGATTCCAGTTCCACCGTGTATGAGTTACACATACTTGAAGTTTCTTACCCCATCTAAACCTAAGTCTATTCATCTGTAAAATGGGAATAGTGTTGCTTATATCACAAATTTACTGTAATGGTAAATAAGAAAAGGTATGCAAAGTGATTAGAACAGTACCTGGACTAGAACAAAGCTAAGTAAATGTTAACTGTTATTATTAGTATGAATGTTATCATCATTGTCATCTTTATGGTAGCATTTTTCATTACAAATTAAATTATATTTTTGCTGTTGTGAATAGTGCTGCAATAAACATGTGTGCCAGGTATGTACAGGTATCTTTTTTGTAGATGATTTGAGTTCTTCCAGGTATATTCTCAGAAGGGGGATTACTGTGTTGTATGGGAGGTCGATTTTTAGATGTTTTAGAAATTGCCACACTGTGTTCCACAGAGGCTATACTAGTTTACACTCCCACCAACAGTGTAGAAGCATTCTCTTTTCTCTGTATCCTCTCTAGTATCTGTTTTTTTTCTTTTTTCTTTTTCTTTTTTGAGTTACTAATGATGGCCTTCCTGACTTGAGTTAGGTGGTGTCTCAGTTTGGTTTTGATATGCATTTCTTTGATGATTAGTGAGGCTGAGCATTTTTTCATGTATCTGTTGGCTGCTCATATGTCTTCTTTTGAGAAATGTCTGTATATTTTGCCCACTTTGTGATAGGCTGTTTTTTTTTCCTTTTGGCATATTTGAATTCCTTGTAGATCCTGGATGTTCGGAATAGTACACAGCTATAAAGAATTATGGACTTCACAGCAACTTGGATGGATTTAGAGTCCATCATACTCAGTGATCTATCACAAAAACAAAGAACTGAGTGCCACATATTCTCACTCATAAGTGGACCCTGAACATTTATCATTATACTATATGAAAGGAATGTCAGTAGCAGGTCACTACCAGGAGGAGTATATATACTCAGGCATAGGTTTTAGGCCTTTGACTCTGTGACATAGATCTCTGCAGATACATGTGGGTTTAAAGTAACTAAATGGGACCTATGAAATTTTTTGTCATAAGTCTGATATCATATGATGATATCTTCCTGCACACATGCTTGATACCAACATAGAGGTCCGGCTTTATTTTTTTTTACGTTTGTACTGACTTACGATCACAAGAGCAAACTGGGCTGAGTATAAGATAATCAGCAATATAATATTAACCATAACATATGCAGTGTGTATATGGATGATTCTTCACAAAAATTTTGCACAATGATCATTGCTATTCCACTTTTATAGCCAGAAAACCAAGATTTAGTTTGGGTAAGTGATTTGCCTAAGGTTACATATGAAATGCAGGTTTCTATAATGATATTGTGCCTTCTCATTTAAAAAAAGATTCTATGGTTAAGGTGAAAGTGAGAGGTAGCACATACTTTTTCACTCTCTTCAACTGACAAGGTTTATTCTCTTAATTTGGAGACCTAGAGAATGGCGTCTTTGAAATAACAACTATGCGAAAGACGAAATAACTTAATTATCCTTGATTGAAGTAAACTGAGTGAACAAACCCTAATGAAAGATGCTAAAGGTTTAATTTTTACTACTCAAAACCATAAGACTTTAAGTAACCAATTTATTTTTTATATGAAAAAGTCACCACACTTTGCAAACAGTGAATAGCCAAGAACATAATGGTATAGAGTGAAGAAAAGAAGTAGATCGCCAATGCTCAACAGGCAGTGGATTTGAGGAGAAAGTGGGCCCCTTCCCCAGCAGGACTCCTTTTAACTTCAGCATGGTTCTTTTTAGTATTTTTCCACTGAGATAAGTAAATTAGAATTATCTGGAGTCTGTTGAGAATAATGGCAAAAAACAGATGACCCAACAAGTCTGGTCCATCAAAGTCTGGATGACCTAATTACTATCTGGAATGACAAGGGGTAGGTGAGGCAGGAAAAATGTGCATCAGATTAAATGCTAATGTCAAATACTATACTTTCTAAAAATTTTGATAAAACAAAATAATCAAATAGCCCATCAAATAGCACTAAGTGATAGAATATAATTTTATAATAATTATTTGATTGGACACCCTGGAAATGAAAATTGTATCATTATATTTAATTTTGTTAATAGGCCACATTTAAGAATACTTTAGGCCGGGATCGGTGGCTCAGCCTGTAATCCTGCACTTTGGGAGGCCGAGGTGAGCGGATTGGCTGAGCCTATAGGTTTGAGACCCACCTGGGCAACTTGGTGAGCCCTCATCTCGACAATAAATAAAAAAATTAGCTGGGCGTGGTAGCGCGCACCTGTAGTTCCAGCTACCTGGAAGGCTGAGATGGAAGGATCGCTGGAGCCCAGCAGGTCGAGGCTGCGATGGCCGGGAGCGGCCACTGCATTCCAGTCTGAGTGACAGAGTGACAGAGTGAGACTCTGACTAAAAAAAAACAAAAAAAGAATACTTCAAGAGGCAAATATGTCTCTTAAATAGTAATAGTTACACATTAAATGGCCTATCTTCACCCCATAGAAAAACTACCAAAAATCTCAGTTAAGGTATTTTTGCAAAATGTTACACCTATGCAATTTATATTCTATTTATATACAGGTACTGATATGCCCTCAGATAGTTAGGTCTTATTTTAATGATTCTGGGATAGGATTTAAAAGTAGTTTAGGTTTTTAGCTAGAAAACAAATGAGAAAATACAATTGTGGCATCAGGAAAATCTATTTTTCATCCTCAGTGAGAGCTTCACAGACATGAGGAATAGTGTGTTACATCCAGGTATGTGGATGTTAGCCCATCAAGCAACTGTATTTCTATGGTAGCATCTCTTTGATTTCATTTAGTGAAGTATTTCTCCTCCAACTCAGCAGCTCATGTGAGGTTAATTCTGCCTTTAGGTCCTAGGCCGACTATGGTCTGCCTGGGAGAGTAATAGTGATTAACTCGTTCAGGTACTGGTATGTGATGTGCTCCAATCAAAACCCAGAAAAGCTCTCCTTTCAATTAAGCTTCTGTGCTGGTAGAGTGAACCTGGAACTTGCCACCACCTGAGGAGAGCCTGTCAGAGAATGGCGCCCACATAAGAAAGAAGAGCCGGCAGATAGAGAGGACAGTGTGGGAACAGAGTTTGAACAAATGAATCGAGCAGTCCTTGAAGTCCAGATTATTCCTAGACTTTCAGTTATATGAATAAGTGAACCCCTCCACCCCAACACACACACATACACACACACACACACACACACACACACACACACACACACACACACATACATTTTTTGCACACGACAATTTTATTCGGATTTCTATCACATGAAAACAAAAGCGCCTCAACTAATTTATAACATACACATTATGAAAATGTCTCACACATTACAGAGATTCAAGTTACTACTTGCTAAATCTAAATTGCCAAACCCTCCCCCCAACAAACCCTCCCCCCAACAAACCCTCCCCCCCTCTTGCTTTGAAGAGTCTTATCAGGTATGTGAAGACAGAAGACTTCCAAGTCCAGGAGGTCCTGGTAGGATTAGAATGCTGCTTAGAGTCGTATTTTCCGTGACCCCAATAATCTCTAGTAAAATCCCAGAATATTAAAGTGTTTACAGGATTTTTCAAAGTTTGCTATCCAGAGCACTAGATGCAATGGCCATTCATTGGAAAGATAAATAAAAATACATGGTGAAACTGGTGAAATGAAAATGAGTTAGTTGTGGGGTTTTTGTTTGTTTTTGTTTATTGCAGACTTTTCAGATCATTAATATCAATACGCAGTGTGAATTTTCAGAAGGGGTCACAATAAGCAATTTTTGATCATGGACTTTTTTTTTAGTCTTAGGGTTCTGTGGAATGCATTTTGGAAAATGTCACATTTTAATAAATACTGATTGTGATTTCTAGGCATAAAGATTGGAGTGATTTGAGTATTTTCTCATCATTTAACAGTGATAAGGAGAAAGGCAGAGATGGGTAGTACAAAGAGCACAGAATTTGGAATTGTTAAGATTTGGATTCAAATTTGGCTCCATCGTTAGCTCTCTGTGATCATGGACAATCATACTTCCTCTCTAAGCCACATGTGTAAAATAAGAAAACTATTACCCATTTCACTGAGCTGTATCAAGGCTTAATGCACGGAGAATACATTCTAATATGTACAACTCAGACCTTAAGTTGGACAAATGTGTATCTGACCCAATCACTTATTAGCTGTGTGACCATGGTAAATTACTTACCCTACCTAAGTATCTTACTTACCTTTTGGAAAATGAGGTTGTATGTTAATTATCTCATAAAAGCTATTAAATAAAGATTAAATTAAAAATGCATATACAGTGATTATTGCAGTAGTAGTATTTGAACTGCAAAATCAATTGTTCTTGTAAATTGAGCAATGTCAAATTACCTTTTGTTGGTTAAAAAAAACTACTGGATGGCAGCAATTCATATGGTTCATCATCATGAGACCTATTATAGTGTCTGGCAACAATTCATCATTTGTTTACCTCCTCAATCAACCAACATTTATGTGGTGTTTTTTTTTTTTTTTTTTTTGATACAGGAAGCATGCCAGACCAGGGATACAAAAGTGACTAAGACATAGTTATTGCCCTCAGTAAATACAGAGTAGACTAGAAAGGCAAACAATAATAGCTAATTTTTTAACTTACTCCTTTCTTGGACACATTAAACTGAAGATCATGGAACAAGACAATGAGGAACAATGAGAAAAGTACATATAATTTGGCATGGAAGCATCCAGGAAAGAATTCAAGGGGTGCCTAATAAATGGTGGCTAATATTATCCATGTACAAGGCTACCACATAATTGGACTCAATGCATGCTTTATGAATGAATGAATAAGCTTCTATTAATTACCCCAAATTGTTTATTGCAAAATATTTTAAGATACAGTCAACCATAACACAAGTTAAGGCACTCTACTAAATATAGAATTATAATATTGTTATACAGCTTGAGTAGCCCTAACCTGAAAATATGAAATCCAAATGTTCCAAAATCTAAAATGTTTTGAGGACAGACATGACTCCACAAATGAAAAATTCGACACCTGGCCTCATGTGATGGGTTGCCATCAAAAGTTTGTCTCATAAACAAAATTATTAAAAATATTATATAAAACTATCTTTAGGTTATGTATATAAGATATATATGAAACATGAATGAATTTCATATTTAGACCTGGTCCCCATCCCCAAGATATCTCATTTTGTATATGCAAATATTCCAATCGCAAAACGTCTGAAATCCAAAACACTTCCAGTCCCAAGCAATTTTAACAAGGAATATTCAACATTTATAACAATTATCTCTCCTAGAAGAATAACTGATTTAAAAATGCAATAGATTTGGATCAGGACAGGGGAAGAGCTAGTGCCATGGGTCCTCCATACAATATTGATATAATAAAGATAAGATATTGTACAACAGAAATATGTCCCCAACAATTGGTCCTACGTTCCAAGGCATTTTTTGTAATTTTTGGATTTTGATGTTGGCATTGGCAACCTGACTCACTATACTATTTCTTTTTACTTTGATTGATCATATTCACATATTCTGAGAAAAATCTCACTTCCCTTTTTGCTAAAAGCTCCCACCACCATACCACAGGTATTTCAGGTTAGAAAATTAGTGGGTATGGGACCAGTAATTATAGAAGGAAAGGAACTATAATCAGATCCTGGTGTGCAGATTGTTTTTTTAGCTTGCAAATTCCCTCTTTCCGGTGTTTCAACTTTCAAAGGCTTATGGTAGTTTAGAGGCAATCCTCTTATAAGTGTACAAATTGTAATGATTATAGGAACAAGTTGTAATTGTTTCTAGCAAGTTTTTAAGAGTCTTTGATGTTGTGATTAGTGTTTTATATGTTAATATATTGATAGGGGTGCTTATTTGCTTGTTGCCTTGTATGCTTTTATGGTTCCTAGGTTCAATGTGCAAATAAATCTTTGATCTCAGTAGGTCTATTTGGTTAAAAAAAGAAAGCTGAAAAATTAAGCATGAGAAGCACAGGGTTTCGCAATATTGACAAAGAAGTGTGATTAGGGATTTCACTCTATGAGTACAGAGCTCGAGCCCATGACGCAACTGTGGAGAAACATGCCCCTAAGCCACACATGAAAAGAGTCCCAAGACATGCCGTCATGGAGCTCTGGCTCCTCTGTAGCAGGAGCGTAGCCACGTGACGCGGTCTAGGTTGATGTTACACCGAGCAAATCAAAGGGAAGGCCCTTCCTCTTTTGTGTTTGCCTCCTGCCCTGCAGAAATCACCATGGGGAAGAATTCTGTCTTTGCAAACGTTTCCTTTCCAGCTAGCCGCTCCTCACTCGTGATTTCAAGAAACTGGCTGGAAAGCGGGGCCTCCTGGAGCAAGCTCCTTGACAGGAGTTGCTACATTCCAAAAGGATTTTACTTTTTGATACAACGCAAATGAGCAGTATTTGGGGTTTCATCAAACCTGGTTATCAATAAAACTAACAGCAAATAAAGGATACCAGTCAAGCCACTCAAATAAATACAGAGTTAGGTAAATATGCAAGGTACTGAGTAATTAATGGTATGACACTTTTTGTTTTCTGTCGCACAGAAAAAAAATTGCAGCAGGCTTTACTGAAAATACATGTTAGAGAGACTCATAAGGGAAAAAGGAAGAGTGAGGATCAAATTATGCTTTGTACTTCCATTCCAGCTCTTCGGGTGCTGTTTTGCAATGCTCGGGTGTCACTACTTCCAAAGAGAGAGGGAAACGGTCTTGCGTTTACCTTTGCTGTATACAATGCAGTTGTTTTTGTTGTCTTCCACTCCTTGCCAAGTCACATCCAGCAGCCACTTGGGACCAGCAGTCAGCACCATTGGGACCTGAGCCTTTGTCTTCTGTAGAAAGAGCGATAACAAACAGATGCCATTTGCTTTCGTTGATTAAAAACTTGAATAAGAACTGTACTAATCATTTTATTTTTACAAACAACTAAATCTCCCAAACCATAATCCAAGTCCTTATTCCCCTGTCTCATGATATCTTTTTAAGACGACAGAAGCTGTAAGACTTTGCTGCTTCACTAATCTGAATGGTAGAATTATTATCAAGGATTTTTTTTTTTTTCCTAAATGATACTGGATCAGATCTCCAAGATTAGACAGATCTCTTGAGGCTCTGAATTATAAAGAGAATGCAGATGACTTTCATTGCAAAGAGCAGAGTGTTTAGAAGTGAACTTTAGACACATTGTACTTTACTATCAACAGGATCTCACTATTTCCTGAAACAGACAGGAAAGAATTTAAAGAATCAGGATCCATTTCAAAGCTCTATCCTGAGCAACATTTATATTAGAATGGGAACTTATTCTGAATGAGTAATGAAATCTACCCAGGCCCCTAAGTTTGGATATGTAGTCCAACTGTAACTGAAATAATAATAATGCTAAGGATTCATCACACACTGTCTCCAGAAAGACTGTAAAAGAGGAACTGTGAATAAATTCAAATACAGAGCAACTAAAGCATGACATCCCGTGCTCTGAGAACCACAGATGCAGAGAACATGTTATAGATCTTACAAAGTGTTTTCAGAGCATATTTTAAATACAAAGCTCAAAACGTTCAGGAGTTTTGGCTGTCTGGCACCCAAATTATTTATCTTTAAAACACTGTTGATAAATTTACATGGCAAGAAATAAACTGGGGACAAACTAAGTATGTCTTAGCAAGGCTGCATTTCCCAATGAGTGAACCGGCATTCAGACTTTTATCATTCACCAGTCCATGTTCTGTATATCAAACATCGTGAAACCACAAAACAGAGTATAATACAAAGGTCTCAAGGTAATTTTTGAACTGAATTTTCATCTAGATATGATCCTGCCAAAGAGATCGAATCCCATTCTGGGACTTTTCATGTTACATGCTGTCACAAATTTCCCAAATTGGCGTTAACAAGTATTCAACTGAGGAGTTCCATGTAATCTGGCGATTTCAAATCTCTCAGGAATCCGGAAAACCCATTTCACCCGCCTCATGACAACAATGATAGTGCATGATGCTGCGATCTGTTGTTCACTGCAAAGCCATATTAAAAACTATGCATAAAATGAACATTGACCCATTTCTTGAAGTATCAATTATATTACAAAAGGTGAAAACTACCATAAAATACACTATGTAATGGAAAAATAAACCATGAGGGATTCGTTTTTTAGAAAGTAAGAAAAAAGTCTTCAAATATTAAAACAGAGGAGTTAGTAAAACAGATCAAGTATAACAAATCCTGAATTTCAATATTCATATCTTGATTCATCATGGAGACTTAATTTTTCACCTATGTAACTTAATAATTGGCAAGTATAACTATGAAAAACAGTTATTTGAAAACCTCACGAAAAAAAATGATTTTCTATTCACTATATATTTGAACAATATAGGCAAAAATTTTATCAAGTTATCATTGTGATCAACCATTATTGTTTATTTCCATAGAATTAGAGGAGAAACAAGCATGCTCAATGTGAAATGATAGTCATGCAAATTCAATTAAATATTATAATAGGTCTTTTTTTTTTTTTTTGAGTTGGAGTCTCACTCTGTCGCCCAGACTGGAGTGCAGTGGCCGCTCCTGGCCACCGCAGCCTCGACCTGCTGGGCTCCGGCGATCCTTCCGCCTCAGCCTTCCGAGTAGCTGGAATTACAGGCACGTGCTACCACGCCCGGCTAATTTTTTGATTTATTGTAGAGATGAGGTCTCGCCTGCCCAGGTGGGTCTTGAACCCGCGGGCTCAGGCAATCCACTCACCTCAGCCTCCCAAAGGCGCGAGATTACACGCTGAGCCACCGAGCCCGACATATAATAGGTCTTAATGATGCATATTTTGCAGATCGGCATGTAAATCCATAGCTGAGGATCTATCTGTAGGTCTCCACGTGGTAAGCAGAACTCATCAGAGAAGGGAGTCCACTATCTTGGTAAACCTATGTACCAGTTACTTAGTGGTCTTATTTGTAACATCCACTCTCTTCTGGTTTAAATAACAGATTTTAAAACAGACAACTGGCCTTATTTCTAGTGTATTCTCTTATTTCATAGGGAGTAATTGTTTTAAATTATTTAATCCTTCTATTCCATAATTCTTAAGCCCCTTGAATTTCTTCACAGTAAGTCAACTTTTATAACATTACATAGGTAATATAAAAATAAATATTTATCATTTACATTCTTTAGGGAATCTTTCAGTGCAAAGTAAATCAGTTGATTTACTGAAACCACAATTTTCCATTCATTTCACAAATAAACAAAACTAGTCCTGTCGTACTAGGAATATGAGTAAGTCTTTTTTGGTGAGGGATACAGACACATTAAAAAATTAATATAATGTGAAAAGTACCATGGTAGGAAGTGCTAAGACATATGTAAATTGTTTTGGGGTCAGCAAGGGCAAGAGAGAAACTCCTGTCCTGTCAAGTCTGGGAAGATAGAAGAGATGACATTCAGGCAAGATTTTAAAAGACAAGCAGGAGCCGGGCTCGGTAATCCCGCGCCTTTGGGAGGCGGAGGTGAGTGGATTGCTCTGAGCCTGTGGGTTTAAGACCCGCCTGGGCAGCGAGACCTCCTCTCTACAATAAATCAAAAAATCAGCCGGGCATGGTAGCGCATGCCTGTAATTCCGGCTACTCAGAAGGCTGAGGTGGAAGGATCGCTGGGGCCCAGCAGGCGAGGCTGCGGTGGCCGGGAGCAGCCACTGCACTCCAGTCTGGGCGACAGAGTGAGACTCCAATTTAAAAAATAAAAGACAAGCAGGAAGTATGTGCAGTTGCTAGAAATAAGTGTGGTCAAAGGCTGAGAAGTATACAAGAGAGTGGAGTGTCCAGGAAACAGTGAGCAGTTCTGGAACCCTTTGGTTTAAGTTCTTATAAAGTCTTTAGAATTTTTCTTGGCATGCAGAAAGCACTAGAAAGTATTAGCTATCATCATCATAGTCATCATTAATATTATCATTACTGATAAAGGGAAAGGACATCCTAGTGTATATGTTTGACAGGGCAGGTTACAAACGGATCTTGAAGTACCTTCAGATATGAGGCAAAACGTTTTGCGCTTAATTCCATTAGCAGAGGGAAGTCAAAATAGATGTTTTTACACAGAATAAGGGCACTACTATATGTAATTTGTGCAAGGATTTTTTTTTAGATACTTCTCTTATTTGCCTAGTCCTCGTATATATTTTCAGATAAGGAAATTGCAGTTGAAGGACTAAACAAATTCCCTTAGGTTAAATAGCTGGTAGAAGGCACAGCCAATATTTATATTCAGCTTTGTATCCAAATATTACCACTCCTAAGGTGATCAACTATCCTGAATTTTGGGGAGTGAAGGGTTTTCCAAGGGGTTGTACTTTCAGTACTAAAGTCAAAAAGTCCTGGGCAAACCAGAATGAGTTATTCACCTCTACCTCTACTACTACTAGAACATTATTAGTGATTTATAATTATTGAACATTTGAGAAATGTTGACTGTTGAAGCAAGCACTTCACCTGAATGATTTAAAAAAAAATATTTACAATTCTAGGAGTTAGGTACTTACATTTTTTTCCATTTTGTACATAAGCAAATTAGGATTAGAGGAGCTGCTTTTGTGAGTCTAATAAAAGAAGTTGATTAATATTGTTTCTTAATGGTAAGCTAAGCATTATACCTGTTAAAACTTTGGCAAACATTTATTATGCCTGGGTACAAGTAGAACCTGATTTACTCAAAAATTGTGTAGAAAGGAAAACAATTTCTTTTACTCTAAATCAGTAAGGTGGAAGTAAAAATGGATCAAAGACTTGCTGAAAGCTATACCCAAGCTGTAAAGTAAATAATAAGTAGATAAAAAATCTCAAGGGACCAGTTACTACGGTTTTGAGGAGGTAAGTCAATTTCTTTCTGAAGAAGTCAACTTTTGTAGATTGACTGCCTTCAAAGAAGATTACCAAGTGTGAGAAGGAAGGAGTTAGACAGGATTATATGAAATCTACACTCCAGAAAAATCCATGAATAGAAAATAACAATAATATCCACATTGATCATTAGGTTCACTTTCTCGAGTTTTTCTGTAACATAAGAATTCATAAAATTCGAAAATGTTAAGAGCTGGAAACAACTTTAAAGTTCATTGAATATAATTCCCAGATTTCACAAATGAGAAATGAGAAAAGTAAGGCCAAGATTTTTATGTCAATCCTACAAAGGGTGCAATTGGCACAATATTTTGGGAAAAGAGAACAGATATAATGTGGTAGGCAGGAAAATGGTATCCTAAAGATGGCCATGCCCTAATCACCTAGAACCCATGAATATGCTATCTCATTTGGCAAAATGGATTTCAGAGGTGTGACTACACTATAGGACCATGAGACGGTGAGATTATTCTAGATTAGCCAGATAGGCCCAATATAATCACATAAATTCTTAAAAACAGAAGTGAAATGCAAAGAGTAAATCAAAGAGATATGAAATAAAAAGTATTCCACCTGCCTTTGCTACCTGTAAAGAAAGAGGACTGAGACCAGAAAGTTAGGAATGTGATATGTTTAGAAACTGGAATGGTCCCCAGTTTACAAGAAGCAAAAAACCAGAAACTTCAGTTCTATAACCTCAAAATATTAAATTTTGTCAATCAGCAATTCGAATAAGCATGAAATGGAATCTCTCCTCAAACCTCTGGAAAGGAACATATCAGGTTTACTCCCTGATTTCAGTCTGGTGAGACTCATATTGGATTCCTAATCTACAGAACTATAAGATAATACATTTGTTTTGTTTTAAGCCATCAAGTTTGTGGTAATTTGTTTCAGCTACAGTAGAAAACTAATACAAAAAGGTATTCAAATTTACTGACTTAAATTTAAAACAGAAATGACTATATTTCTTATCAAATGTGCTCAAAAGTGTGAAATAACTTTCCTTTAGTTGGAGTAACATCAAATCTACATTGTCAATCCACAATCACTAATCATGTGTTTATAAGTCATTAGGTATCCTGAATATTCTTGCTTTAAAGTACAAGAAAACATAGTGGTGACTGTAATAATTCTGCTTATATAATTAGTTACTTAAAACATTTTCTGAATCACCATTGACTTTACAGTTGGGTTATAACAAAAGAAAATTATTGTTTTTGGAGGTAGACGATCTAGGTTGAATCCTGGTACACATTACTGGCAGTATCTATGACTGGAAAACCACTTAAATGTTCTGAATATCAGAATGCACGTCTGTACAATGGAAATAATAATGTATGTTTTAGAGTCTGGGGTATAAAGCAACTAGCACAGTGCTTAGTACACTGTACAGATATGCACATCAAACTTTTGCTGAATCACTATATGGACAAATGAACTAAGATATACCAAAAACATTTACTGACTTTCTATTTCTCAGACACTCATAATGTTTATAGTGGTCGGCAAAGATGTCAAGACAAAAAATCTTTGTTATCCAATTGAGAGGTTATGATTGTCATTCATGCTCATTCATGCTACTGCTCAATTATTTTCAACTCGCCAATTTCCAGGTCTTTTTAAAAGTTAGGTCTGGTCTTATGAATTTACTTTACTAATCAAATTGAAGAAGAAATGACTTGTGCCACTTTCACACAGAGCCTATAAGAGCCGATGGGCAATCTACTATTATGCCCTGCCTTTGCCTAAGTGATTATGGAAGCAAAAAAGAAGGTAGAACTCCTGGCGGATATACTGGTCAGGAAGCATGAGATAGAAAGAAACTGTTTCATATAAAAAGGTTGCTTGCAACCTCAGCAACTCCTAGCTTATCCTCACTTACACAAAGTTTTTCATTATTTCCGTTTTGAAATAATGGGTTTTTACAGTTAAAATTTGCACTCCATCTATATCTAGGCAGTCCCTTTCAGTAGTAAATCAACTCAGGGTACATAACAAGAGCCTTGAATTTCACTTAAACTCAAATGTTTTCTTTAAAAAAGAAAGAAATTGTGTGCACCTTTGAGGCTCCACGCTGTAAGTTTAAAAAAATCTGCACTTCAAGACATGGTTTGAACTCAGAGTTTCACGTTTAGACAGCTCACAACCAGACAAACTTGACAAGGACAAAATGGGTCAAAAGTGTCATTTCTTAGGAATAATTAAAATCATCTAATGTGGAGAAAAGAGGTCAGACTGGCATCCACTTCTCACTAACCTTTGGAGTTACTAGACCGACAAAGGAGGAAGCCTTCAATAAATGTTTATAGTCAAGCCAAAAGGTTAATGGAGATAAAAGTAGACAGCCCAAAGGTAAAGAATAAAGGAGAATTCTAACCCAAGAAACTGGTGACATAATGTTGTCCTAGGGATTCCAAATTTTGCTGGAAAAAATTAAAGATTTCCAAATGAGGAGTAAGAACTAGAAGACACAGGGAAATCTTTCCATGAGAAAAACTTATGTCATTAACATTACATCACTTTAAAAGAAGTAGAAGTGTTATTTCATGAAAAAATTAACTCTATTGAATTAGTTTAGGAATACAATAAAATACTATTTGAGAATCTCACACCAATGTCATGAGATGTAGTTAGATGCTATTGAAAACACTCTTGATGTGCTGTTTCCTTAACTGGTAATAGATCAAAAGAGCTGAGGTTTATTTGGCCAAATACTACTGTTTTTATTAATTGATAACTATTTCTAGTCTCTCAGCTATAAAATTCTACAGTAGGTGTAGAAAATTCTCAGAATTATTGCAGACATTGTATTTATATAGATAAAACCAGAAACACACACACACACACACACACACACACACACACACACACACACACACACATACACAGACAAAAAAATCTCCTTACCCTTAGGAATTAGATGCCACCATCACCAAACTCCCCTGACTGAATTATTACCTACATTTAAATGAAAAAATAGTACTATATGTGATTTGACCTTGTACAACCAGACAGAGAATTTTACACAGTAAGTTTCAGTTAATGTATCCAAGCAGTTCTCCACACTGGAATTCAATTCAAATTCAATCTGACAGTCATGAAAATATTGTATCACTCTCCTTTTAACTATGTGAAGTCTCTAGTGACAGTGAGATTAACTTTAAAAATTTCCTTCACCAACAGTCTATCCTATGGGGGCATAACAATTTAAAATCCTGGAATACCTAGACTGGAGAAAATATGTCAAGGAATAATTCAAGACAATATACATAGTTGTAATTCTGGGCTTGGTATACAGTCCTGGTATATTTTTTATTTGACTGGAACTATACAACTTTTAATGTGATAATTTCCCCCTAACAAAATAATGCATTTAAATAAATGTCATTTAAAGAGTTATACAGAAAATTATATAAATGTTTGCAATTGATGCTACTGAGCAAAGGATTTTTTTCTTTCAGAAAAAGAGTAACTTTTTATTACTTACAATATATTTAATATATACATGCATATTTATTCAATAAATAGAGAACAAACATGGTAGACAGATAAAAGAACATTCTACTAGAATTCAAATTTCCTGAGTTTTATTTATTTATTTTTAAATTTTTTATTTTTTTTGAGTTGGAGTCTCACTCTGTCGCCCAGACTGGAGTGCAGTGGCCACTCCCGGCCACCGCAGCCTCGACCTGCTGGGCTCCTGCGATCCTTCCGCCTCAGTCTTCTGAGTAGCCGGAATTATAGGCATGCGCTACCATGCCCGGCTGAGTTTTTGATTATTGTAGAGATGAGGTCTCGCTGCCCAGGCGGGTCTCGAACTCGCGGGCTCAGGCAATCCACTCACCTCAGCCTCCCAAAGGCGCAGGATTACAGGCTGAGCCACCGAGCCTGGCATTTCCTGAGTTTTAGATGGTGTTTGCAAGTCTTGTTATTTTGGTCAAAAAATGTCAACATCTCAGCATTAATATTTCTATTTAAACTACATAAACAAAATTCCTCCAAGTCATGTGATCCTGTAGGGCTAACAATATTCACATGATATAAAAACAGGTTCTCACTGATCACACCTGAATATTCTCTATCACAAATTAATGCCAAATCTTCAGACATAAATGGGTGTATTACTTGCTTCCATTAAAATCATGTGCCTCCATTTACAACTCGAAAAAACGACCACTGGACTACACAGGAATGTCCCTTAAATGAGAGTTGCAGTTTTTCTTTTACTGACTGTTTCTAAAAACAAGGTATATGTGTGTCTGTGTGTGTGAATCGTAAAAATAGATTTCAACAAGTTACTTAGAAAACTTTCAAACGCATACAGAGACAAACTATCTTATCTCTATTTGTTTGGGAAATCACAAAACTCAACTTCAGAGAACATTATAAAAGTTACATTGCTTGAAAAAAACTGATAGGCTATACACATTTTCAAACTTAAACTCCAAGATATTAAGAATGCTTTAAAATTAGAAAATATGTGAAAAGAATAAATGGAAAGATATTATTAATGTCCTATAATGAGAATCACTACACTATAGCACTACGCACAAATTAGATTTATGAATGGAAATTCTAGGAAGAGTTTATTAAAATAGTGTTTTTCTTGAGCACAGTTCTACAAAATATCCTTTAAGAACAGCATGAGAGTAAAATTCCAGAGAACTTCTGCTAACAAATGTCTTCAAGTAGACTGTGGTATGTGGGATCTCAAACACGATAAGAGACTTTTCAAAAACAAAATGAGTGTGAAATAAAATGATAGAATTCTTGGCTGCTACATCCATACTCCTTATGTCAGACAGTTTTATCTCTATGAACCAAAAATTTAAATAATCATTATCTCGGAGGTATATTTGCTTTTAGTTCTCAAAATTGTTGGAACACATTATCTTAACATGAGTCACTGCTTGGATATAGGAATTTCAGTATAAGAAGTAATGATCTTGTTAGAAAAGGAAACAAATTACTTCTATATATACATATTATTAAAAATAATCTAAAAGTAATCATCTTTGGAAAAATAATGTGAAATTATTATTCAAGATTATTCATTTTAAAGATACAGTTTTTTTAATGGGAAGAATCTCTAAATGCATAACAAGCATCTAAGTTATTCAGATATTTATTATACTTTCATTTTCCAAAAAGAATAGACTCATTTCTCTTTCTCTTTTGCCAACTTCACTCCCACAGTCTCATCTGTTCTCCACATACATTTGGCTCCAAAGAGGAACTACTCCCTCCAAGCTGGCAATCATTAACTTCAACCTTTTATTTTATACAGCTCTGAAAGTCACAGGGTGTTTAAGGAGTGTTGTTTTTCTCCTGGCAAAATTTCTGGGCTCGCACCTAGTGCAATGTGCAAAAAGTGTGTCAGCGCTTGAAACTCTGGGAAGGGAAAAGTAAATTGCTCTTGAATAGCCCTTCTTACATAAGGCTGTCACATCAACCTGTGGCAGGGTTCAGGGATCCCGAGAGCTGTGGTACCAGCTGTGTGACCTGGGGCCAGTCACTTAACCTCTCAAGGTCTCAGCTTCTTCCTCAGTTAAGATGATCTCATATGTCCTCACAGCTTGATAATGTTATTATTATAAGGCTTTCAACTACAGAATTTCCATCAAAACCTAACTCAAATTCTGAGTATGGAGAAGAAAATATATAGGAAAATTCGACACATTGGGCTTATACTCAAGGAAATGCTAATATTTTTTGTGGTGAATTGGTAAGTAAAATCATTTTAATTTACTGTGTGTTGGCAATTTTAACCCTCTTAGAGTAAGTGGTGTAGATAAAATTAAAATGTTAGTCTGAAGAATATAGGGAATATGCAATAGATTTACTCACACATTCAACTGTTAATGGCCAGTTTATTCAAAAGAAAAAAACGTGGTCAATTCTGTTCAGCAGTATCTATTTGAGAATTATCCCAAAGGCATTCTGTGGAAGAGAGAAAACACTAGCCTGCACAAAGTTGTCATCAGACTCTGAGATGTGTCTATCCTTCATAAATTAATTAGCTTCAATATGTGATGAATTTGTCAGTCACTGTTCAGACTGCCTTCTTATTATTACTGTTTTAGTTACTCTTTGCTTCTGCCTAAGAAAAAGGGAAATTCTATTAATAAGATAAATTTTAAAATCAAGTATAGAATTTTTCTTTTAATTACATGCTATTCTCATGACTTGTACTCTTGTGTCCATCTATAATCATAAACTATAGAGAATTCATTTATATTTTGAACTTAAAATATACTTGATACTATGATATTTGAAGTGGATGGAAAAGTCCATGAAAAAACTAGAACAGGAATAAGAAGGGTATACTCCAATAAAGAGAAAAATGTGTGGAATTATTAAACTATACTAGGTACTGTGATAAATATAGTGCCTTTGGGGAAGGCATATTTTCTGAAACAAGTGACTGAAAGTCAAGTCAGGTGAAAAAATTAAAATCTTGGCAAATTCGCCGGCAAAAGTGTGAACATGTTAGAGGAGTCAAACAAAGCCGTGAGACGTTTTAGCAACAGAAATATTACAAACACTCTAAGTATCTAAAGTAAGACTCTGACCATAAGGGTGGTTTTCAGTAACTTTTTAAACCAAATCAACAGATGCAGAGGAATTATACTAATTCTATGCTTTCATAGAGTAAAAGCCAAGTGCCCAAGTCACTGGGTGTTGGCCCTCCCTTCTGGTGATAGTCTGCCTTGTTTTCCATGGGAGAGACAATGGGACCAGGATTCTAACCAAACAGATTCACCTCCACATACTCCCAATCCACAGGGCCTTTGTTCAGCATATCCATCAATCTGGAACAATTAAAGGAGCATGCTATGAACCACATGAGATGAATCTTTAAGTATACTGCTCCTGAAAAATGTCTCAAATCTTATTTTTTATTGTTGCTAATTTTCCACGGGATACTGTTTATGAAAGCCAATGTCTCTATGTTTGCTGTAGATATTAAAATATTTAATGTATTAATCAGGCATATTTTGAAGAATAATCTCAGTCATAAGAGAAAAGAAAATTGTAGTAACTGCTTTCTCATTTCTCTATCCTGTTATGTTCTTCACAAAAAAGAACAGAAATATGAATAAAAGCATCCATGTGTATGTTGGAAAGGAAATTTAAGTAATGTTAACATGCAAACTATCTAATAAAACTTAATGGATGGGTGTAAATACCAGTGAGTTAAATTCTGCATTTAATTGCATGTGAATTATATTGAAGTTTGGAACAAGTTGTTTTATATTATCCAGATGTGATTTTTGCCTGATAGATAATATAACCTTAAGTATAAAATCACTTCAATTAGCAATAACTAATCAGCATTCTTTTTTTGCTTGTTTGGGGTTTTTTTTTTTAGTTGGAGTCTCACTCTGTCGCCCAGGCTGGAGTACAGTGGCACACTCATGGCCACCACAGCCTCCACTTGCTGGGCTCAGGTGATCCTTCCACCTCAACCTTCCAAGTAGCTGGAACTACTGGCGCATGCCACCATGCCTGGCTAATTTTTTGGTTTATTGTAGAGATGAGGTCTCACCTAATCGCCCAGGCTGGTCTCGAACCCCTGGACTCAGGCAATCCTCTCACCTTGGCCTCCCAAAGTGCTGGAATTACAAGCTTGAGTCACCGCGCCTAGTCCAGCATTCCTATTGGATAACTCTACACTGCTTCTATTTTTAGAGTGTTATTTAGGTTATTCTGCTTTTAAAATAATCATTTTATAATTTAACAGACTACAAGACTAAATGACAATGTAACAATAGATGAGACATGGTTAACAGATTCATTTTTAGGGTTAACAGGGATTTTCATGATAATTTAGAACTACACTTTAATTTTACAGTTAAAAATACTGGCCGGGCTCAGTGACTCAGCCTGTAATCCCAGCACTTTGGGAGGCTGAGGGGAGTGGATGGCCTGAGTCCGCGGTTTTGAGACCAACCTGGGCAATTTGGCGAGACCTCATCTCTACAGTAAATGAAAATTTGGCCATTCGTGGTAGCGCGCACCTGTAGTTCCAGCTACGTGGAAGGCGAGGCGAAAGGATTGCCTGAGCCCAGCGGGTTGACACTGGGGTGGCTGTGAGTGTGCCACCGCACTCTAGCCTGGGCAATGAAGTGAGAGTCCGACTCAAACAAACCAACCAACCAACCACGGAGGTTTTCTCCAATATAAATGAAAAAAATCTATAAAATATGGCTTACATATTTTATAACTAAGTCTAAAACTCAATGATAATGATCTTTTATATGTACATTTTGGTTTGAGTCATGTACCTCAATATCTATTAAACATCAACTTACTGTACACCCATTTAATTTCCGACTGCTAAATGACATACATCATAAAAATAAGTTGGAAACATTTTAAAAAGTTTTTAATAATTGAAGTATTTTGAGACTCATGCACCAGATGAATATGTATATATTAAGTAGATATTCATTATCTCACTTACTATACTTTATTAATTAATAACCAAATGATAGCTTAAAAACTTGCACTCTGGAGCTAACCTAGTTGAGTTTATACTCCACCTCCATCACTTGGTAGCTGCATAACGTTAGGCAAGTTACTTAGCTACTCTGCATCTCAGTTACTTCTTCTCTAAAATAAATATCACAAAAAATACTGACTTCATAGGGTTATTTTGATTAATTAAGTTAATATATGTAATAGGCTTAAGCAGTATTGGGTATGTGATTCTATGTAAGCATTTGGCTTCTGTTTCTAATATTCCTAAAGAGATATGTTTCCATAGAAGTGTAGACTTCCCAGTAAAACAAGAATTTTGGCTGGCTGGAAATTCACACATTGCCTGAATATATAATTTCTAACATTTTATTAAGGAGTAATTATATACTAAAATTCTAGGTACTCCATTACTTTTTAAATTTATTTTTACAACACATCTATAAAAGAGATATTGTTACGCTTATTTTGTACAGATAAAAACTGAGTCTAAAAAAATTAAACAACTTGTCCCAGTTCACATTGCTAGAAATCGCCTTAACCACGAATTTCTTTCTATTTTCTCTTAGAATATCTATAAGAAACTGAATTTCTTCTATAGAGTTAAAGTAATGAGAATCTCCTTAGGAATTGTGCTAAATATCAATTCTTCATGTCCATGAAAACTAGCTTAAATGGTCTTCCATGAGTCAGTGGTTAGCAGCTTCTGTTTTACATTATGCATGATTCCTAGCTGCACTTTGTATAAGCTAATTGCATGGTGCCTCATTAATAATCTTCAGGGTTTTCCGAGCTGTGAAATTTATAGCGTTTGTGGTGAATTATTTCTCACATTTTCACAGTTTGGGGTCTTGTAAGTCTACTTGAGATACTAAATATCAATATCAGGCATCAAGTAGGAATAAGAGGAAAAGACTGAACATAGTCTAGTTAGGGATATAAAAATATTGAAAAAAGCTAATACTTTTTAATATTTTATTTTTATGACTGCAGGCATTTTTATACCTGTAGAGATGATTATAGCTTACAATGGATAAAAAATAGCCTATATAAATGCTTCCAATCGTAAGTAGAATTCATGATGAGATTCAAGATGTCTTTAGGCTAAAATTCACTCAACTCAACACTGATTGCATAAGAACAAATGAAGAAAGGGATCCTCTTGGTGCTCAAATGGTCAACTGACATAATAGGGCCCCATCACAGTACTTTGTGGTGAGGCATCAGCCTACAGTTTGGGCAACAAGGCAGTCCCGTCGACCATCATGTCTACAGGTCATTACCACTCCTCAGAAGCTCTAAATGCATTTGCTTAGGGAACCTAACCTGCACTGTGAAATCTTGGCTCACGGATGGGGGATTCTCCACTTACAGAAATATTTCAGCCTGGTTTTAATTAGTATGTTCTTCAGATTAGATTGGTGTTGCTCACAGGTAGACTGGATCAAAATAGAGAGAGAGCAGTTTTGCCTGCTAGCAGAAGTTCAAGTTTAAGTTGGGAAGACAAAAAGAAGCCTCAGTATAAAGCATTGGGTGGAAATAGTGCAGAGGTGAAAAACAAAGGAAGAGTTCAACTGTAAATTAGATATTTTATGGAATATTCAGAACATTTTTTTAGAATACAATGAGCATGATGAGGAGAAGATTCAGAAAACTCAGTTCATAGACTTATAGACTTAAAGGAGGCACTGAACACAGTGGCTAAAAGTTTGGGCTCTGGAGTCAGACTGTTCAAGTCTAAATCCAACCTTTGCTCTCCATTGATGGTATAGATCTTGACCAAGTAGCTCTACTTTTTTGTGTTCAAATTACCTGCAGTCTCCCATGATTATAAAAACCATGCATGACCTTTTCCTTAGGTAGCCCCTATTTCATGCTAGCTATACACATTTTCAAAAATGATCTGGAAATTCACTAAACTTTGTCTAATTGTCATTAAGTGGCTGAATTACCTTGGTCAAAATGCATGACTTCCATGAGCCAGTTGTTATTATTATACTTATGGTGCTGTTGTGAAGATTAAATAAATTATTGCTTATAAATCACTTAGACTTATACCTGAAAAATAATAAGTGTTCATTTATAATTATCATGTGTACTGATAAAACTTAAGAAACAATTAAATTTCTGTGGAAAGTACTATGCCTATTTAATTTAGTCTATCCAACTTCAATAGAATGATCAATGTATCACACATATACATGTATATGAGATTTTACCACTTGGACTAACCTTTTATTTTATCTACTAAATAGATTGGCTAGAAGGGAGACAATCTGACCACTACTAGCACAATGGAGCTATATTTAATAAAATGTTACCTTGTGTGATATAAATCTCTGCTTATTGGATATAAAATAATATACCACTTTAATTTACTCCAAATTTCCTACTTATAGTTTTTACTAATACTTATGAAATCTAAAAACTTGCTTATAGGATATTTGGGAAGGAGTTTGAAAAGGCACTGGACATTGAGTTTCTAATTACGCTACATCCCTGCTTGGACTCCAAATTGGGAATTCCTGATCTAGCACAAAAATTTTAGAAAATGTAAATTTTTCTTACACCATATGCTGTAAAAAGCTTTAAATTTAAATACCAAAATCTTAAGTGTTTTTAAAAATGTTTTGCATGTTGTCACATTTTTCAACTAAAATCAAATGAAGCCAAAACCAAAGTAAAATCCCCCATGATTACAAAGACTATGACCGTTTTAAAAAGTAGTTTCTAGTTCATGTTAGTTACACATATTTTCAAAAATGATTTGGGAATTCACTAATCTTAGGTTTGGTTTTAACTTTGTCATTAAGTAATTAGATTGCCTTGGTCAAAATGCACAAAGTCTAGGGCACTTACTGGCTCTTGGTTTTCATGTACTCTAAGTAGAAGAAACTCATGAAGCAGACTTGTCTGGTGTTTCTCAACCTTTTAAAATCTTTGCTTTCAAGCACAAGCAACCAAAAAACAGAGATAACTTGGACATCGTTAAAATTAAACCTTTTTGCATCAAAGGACTCTAGCAAGAAAGTTAAAGCAACCCACAGGCTGGGTGTGGTGGCTCACGTCTGTAGAACCCACACTTTGGGAGGCCAAGACAAAAGGATTGCTTGAGCCTAGGAGTTTGAGACCAGCCCGAGCAACATAGTGAGATTTCATCTTCACACACACACACACATACAAATCCAAAAAACTAGCCAGACATAGTGGCACGTGCCTGCTGTCCCAGCTACCCAGGAGGCTGAGGCCGAAGGGTCACTCAGGAGGTCAAGGCTGCAGTGAGCCATGATCGAGCTACTGTACTCCAGCCTAGGTAACAGAGTGGAACCCCAACTCAAAAAACAAAACAAAACAAAAAAAAACAACCCACTGAATGGGAGAAAATATGTGTGTTATACATCCGATAAGGGTTTAATATCCAGAATATAAAGAACTCCTAAAACTCAACAACAAAAACAACCCCATTGCTCCCCCCAAAAATGTTTGCTTTCCCTTCTTAACATTAAAAAACAAGTTTGTGGTCTTCTTTAATAGATAAATGGCACAAATATAACCCGCTGTCTCGGAACAAATACAGAATTCCTTCAACAAATACACAAACATCCATGCACACTCTTTGATGTGGCATCTCCCCCATTACATCTGAGAATCACAAAACAGTGTCACTGATTCACATTGAAGTACATTTTCCCTAATTCAACTCTGCAGATAGGAACAGCTAAACTACAAACTCAAACAGAATTTGCTTCATTGTCCCTTAAGAGAACCAGGGCAAAATGTTTTTATTTACTACTCTGTTTTCCTTATATCTGAGACTGTGCACCTCCAGATAAAGCAATAAGCTTCAGCATATATTTCCATGTTGTGCTATTACTAATCCAAGTTATAGTTCTTAATAATCAAGAGTGTTTTGAATTAATGTCATCAAATTAGACGTGTTACTACCCTTCACAGGGCAGTAGAATGTATCCTTCCCACCATAGCCACTCAGTGAGCACTTTGCAAATATCGATAAGGGGATACCCTTTAAGATAAACAGAACAACTTCCTTTTTGTTCTAAATTTTGCCATTCTACAACATATGAAAGAAAGTTTGATAGTTTTGCACTAGACTAGTTTAAGCAACTCTAAAGTAAACTCAGGGATAAGGCCAGTTGATAGAAAACACTTAAGCATAAAAAAATGACACTGTCTTCATTTATTACATATAACACTCAGGGTGGATTTCAGATAAACTAGTGGACTTAAAAAATTTCTCTCATTTAATTCCTGTGAATAGACTAAACATATGCAACAAAACTAAATTATCTTGTAGTTTTTCCTGTCTTAAAAGTAAAGATTTGGGGAGAAGGAAAAAAGGGCAGAGAGTGAAACTAATGATAATAACGAAGGGTCCAGCCTTGGGACTGGTGCATAGAGAGTCCGCGTTCCAATAAGACTCAACAAACAGCTCTGATCAGAATCTAAGTGATGGGAAACAGCCTGTAGCTTCGAGATTAGCTGCTTCACACTATTTCTGAGTTAAGCCAGCACAAGTAACATCATGAATGCATAATTATAATTATGCATTAGAGTATGCATAATGATCTTAGATTCAGTAAACAAAGAAAAAGCCTCAGAATTTCTCAGCTAATTTCAGGATACTGTTACAGAAGATAAAATATGACTAAGATTTTAAGGAGGGGTGACTTACTGAAACTTTTGTGCATGGAATTTGCAAATTTGAGGAAATAACTAATTAATCAGTACTGCTTTAAATGTCCCTTCTAGGAAATTTCACATAAATGAGTTAAGGTCGAAGAAATGCAACTGGGTATTTCAAAACATATGAAGCAAACAATCAGCATGCTCATCTTTAAAATGCCTAAACTCAGAGAGAGAAATAATAATTAAGTAACATCTTGCACTTATATTGTCTAATAAACTAGTGCATGTCCCTGGACTTGTTGGAAAAGATATAATGATCTGTGATTGGCTACAATAAAACAGGTAAAATAAAGGATGTGTTGGAAATAATTAATGGCAAGTGGAGAATTTCATGTGTGCGTGTGTGTTTTCTTTTAATAAACGACTGGATTCCAAAAGTCTGACCATATGGACGTCTCATCTTAATGTCTCCAGTTGTGATGCAAATTTCATTTCCTTTTAGCTTTTCAAAATGAAACTAGAACTCTAGTTGAATGATATCTCTTCAGATCTTGAAAGACAGTTGCATAATGTCACTTCTATTTTTTTTTTTTTTTCATGTAACTTTGACTTCTATTTTTTGGGTGAAATGATTTGATATTCTGGAACCCTAATCTTTTCTCACGGTACTATTTTTACTGCTTTGTTCTGGAACTTAGCCAATTTCTCCTCATTCTTCGTAACAGAATCTTAAACAGAATAGCCTTATCTTAATAAGAGTACTGGTAAACCAGAAAGCTAATGGGTCATATAAAGACCTGCTCCGTATACAGGGTAAGCTGATGAGGATGCTTTGGAGTATGTATTCATCATCAATAAGGCAAAACAGTATATCAGAAGCCCACCATCAAAACTCAGTGAAGCCATTAAACAGTCTTTTTTTTCAAAGTTGTTCGTTTATTGATTTTCTTTGGTAACAATATTTTTTTTTTTTTGAGTTGGAGTCTCACTCTGTCACCCACGCTGGACTGCAGTGGCCGCTCCCGGTCACCGCAGCCTCTACCTGCTGGGCTCCGGCAATCCTTCCGCCTCAGCCTTCCAAGTAACTGGAACTACAGGCGTGCGCTACCACACCCAGCTAATTTTTGATTTTATTGTAGAGATGAGGTCTCACCAAGTTGCCTAGGTGGGTCTTGAACCCGCGGGCTCAGGCAATCCACTCACCTCAGCCTCCCAAAGGCGCGGGGTTACAGGCTGAGCCACCGAGCCCAGCTTGATTTTCTTTGGTAACAAATTTATTATGTTCTTCAACTAAAGTTCTTGCATCACTGACTAACATTCATCCAGTTTTTGATCCATAATATTTTGACATTTGCTCCAATAATTATTATTCCTATTGTCTACAATTATCTTCTCTAGTGTTCTTTTATGTTTTCCCATTCCTCTTCCTCCCCTTCCCTTTCTACACCTTCTCTGCCACCTTCCCACTCTCTCTCTCTCCCCTTTCGCCATGCTTTACTTGACACAATCATTACTGACCTCAGTCATCATTTGGCCTGTGGTGACACACTGAACAACTGATTGAAAATCTCAAATTAAATCACAAAATCACCTATTCTGGATGCTGTTAATTATTAATACATACATTGTTTTGAGATTATTTTAACTCTATTTTAATCAAATGAGCCAACTGACAGATAGTTACTAATCACTGATTATGGCCAATGGCTGTACTGGGTGTTGTAAAGATCACTCAAGCACAGTTATGTCAAAAAGATTTGCTTTAAATTTGGAATTGTAAAGAGGAAAATTTCAAAAACCAAGCAAGGGAGAATAAAAAACTTCCCAAGGTAATCAATGGCTTGAGTGAAGAATTAAGAGAAGAGAAATAATTGAAAAAGTGATTCGGACACTGAGGAAGAAATTTTGATATGGTTATGGAGGGCAACACTGTCAAATAAATGGATGATAATCCAAGTTTTTCCCATGAATTCAGAAGAAGGACAGGAAAATTATCCTTTTTTTCATTTCCCTAGTATGTAAAATGAAAATTATCTCCTTTACTTCAGTGTTAGTGTTATAGACACACAGACAATGAAAATATGTGGTGACCCTGTAGAAAAAGAGAGCAAAGGAGACAGGAAAATACACAGACTTTCTAATAAACAGCTAAGTCTAGATATATTATTAGACATTTGAAAAATTATTTCATACTCCAACTAAATATTTATAGCTTGTTTTTAGTCAACAGTCTTGTTTTATTTTTCAGTATTGGTTGGAATGGCGTTATTATGATGGTAATGTTAGATGACTGTGTTGAAGATATTTTTTAACCAAACCAGGAAAAAAAAATAGTGAGTCAGAGTTATAAATGGACTGTAAAAGTTTATTTGGAAATGTACAATTTGGAACTCAAAATACATTTTCACTTTTACCAGCGTTTCTCAAACCAGAGGCAGATCCTCTTAAATATTTATGGACTTTTTTTTCAACGTGATGTTTTCATTTTAATCGTATACAGCAAGCATGAAAACAAACACACTTTTATCATGCATAATGGAAAGCTATCTCTTTGGTAGTAAAAATGCATGCTTGAAATATGGTAAAAAGAATATTTTGTTTTATTTATGTTGATATTTCTCAAATGGCAGTCCATAAATTCTTGAAAAATTTTAAATCTACTGAGTTTTTTTTTTTTTCTTTAAAAAAAGAATCTATACTGAGCAAAGAACTGGAATAAACCCAATATTACAAATGGCCAACTCTCAAGGTTAGATTACAAGAAGGTTATTTAGCTCTTAATCCAAATGGCCATTTGTTAGAAGTAGGGAAAAGGAGATGGAATGTTTCCTTTTTTTTTCTTGGTCATAAGAAAATATTTAACATGATTTGTCTTCTCCTTCAGCCTTCTCCCATCTCTGTTCCTGTCTCCCAGATTCCAAAATCATTCTCCCTGATCCTTAGAGTTTTTGAGCATCTTTAACTCCCTTCCTTACAACAGGCTCCTTGTTCGAGGTATAGGTGTCCTATCTTATAAATTACCCCATGCATCAGAATGACCATTTTTCTCTCTCTCATCGTAAAACAAACAAATACTTCCATTATTCATGGATCAGTTCTCAGTAGGAAAGCAATCTGACTGAACTGAAATGATTAATGATTGCTATGGCACTGATATACCTATAATTATTAAGTTATTTTTAGTTTTAATTTTTCCCCCTTTCTCCAAATCTGGACACAGTCTTGAACTCTTCCAAGTTTGTGCTTGTTCATTTTATTTTTAAGTCTCTCCAGTGGCTCTCTTAGCTAAATCTTTGATACTTGAGGAATGGCAAGGGTGCAACTTGGATATTTTTCGGTTAATATAATAAACAAAAGTAAGTCAGAAGCTGTCTGTAAATAATATATAAACTCAATGGCCACGAAAGCCTGACACACTGACTTTTGAGATGCTTCAAGTAGGCTCATTGGTGGTTACCAAGCTACTACCATGGAACTAGAATGAACTGTGCTCCGAAGAATTGTGTTCTTCTTTCTTCAGAGAGCAATTTCTGAAACTGCTGAACTCTGGTAGCTCTATGTGTATCATGGCCTCACTACATATCACTTGTCACTAATTGGCAGCAGCTGCTCCAGACAGGCTTGGTCCTGGCAAACAGACTGAATGCTTTTCTCTGCCCTTAGGAAATATGTCTCTCCAGGTGAGGTTTGGGGCCATGTGCAGAGCAGTATGTCGAGTTTGTTTTCCTGCTATTTGAACTGTGGATAAATTATGGACTTTAACATTTTAGTGTTACTAGCCCTTTCTTTAGGATATTTTGAAAATAAATACTTTTCAAGCATTTCTTTTCAGTTCCCGATTGAAGGAACACATTGTCCCTAATATACAATATAAACAAATATATCAGTAAGAGCTTAATGAAATTTGGCATAAATATGAAGTTGCTATCCAATTTCTCATAACATTATTAGCCTGTTCTTATATATTGGATTCCAATTCACTTTTAAATATGAGGAAAACAGACTTATTTTCAGTAAAAGTTGAAGCAAAAAAGATGCTGACCTTTATCTATTTTAACTTTTCAAGAAGCCCTGTCGGCACCAGAGTTCCAATATCAGTAATTTCCCAGAACCCTAGCCCACCGGTGACATCATTTTTAATGTTTTGCTCTTCTTTACAATATTATAAAAATGAATCTTATTCTGTTTTTAATCACAAGCCTTATCCAGCAATCAAGGCAGGTATATAATAAGCTAAGCTACTCTGTAAATCTAAACATTCCCTACAAATAGAAAAGATACAGCCTGGGCTCTCTGATTGTTACTAAGGCGACTATCTAAAATGAAAATCTGATTAACCCTTTTGCTGCCTGGAACTACCCATGTACTACGTTAGCTGACTTCCCTGAACTTATCTCTCCTTTTTCCCCCTCAAGAAATTCATAATTGCATTGCTCCAAAGTAGTTATGCTCTGGTTATCCTATCTGAGGCCAAGAGGGTTATGATGGGTGGTAGTCCCATCTGGACAGCTGAATGGGGTGACTGTCTCTCCAGAAGAAAAGAGATATTAAAACAGAGGACACACAACTTCCCACTTATTTAAGGCATCAGTTTGATGAAATCCTTGACAACGTTAAAGGATTTCCGTTCAACAAATAACAGAGTACCACTGTATTTTCTTTTCACTCAGGAAATGATTTGACAGTAAAAGCTGTATGTTTCACAAACATATTTTCCTCAACTATTTTTGAATGACATTAGCAACTGTTAACATTTGCTAGGCAGAATAATATTTCAAAGCATTATGCAGAGTTTTAGCCAAGAACAAATATCCATCAGGCACTGTGTACCCTCTTTTTACAGTTAAACAAAATAACAAAACAAAAACTTGTTCAACAGCAAGTGGGGGTGGGACAAAAACATATATTTCCACGTAATTTTGACAATGGGAGGTTGTGCACTAGGAATTCATTATTAGTTAGATTTAGAAACTGAGTTATGTAGTATAATTAAGTGAAAATGCTGTATCTTTCAAAGTATATTATTACATTAAAGGTTCTTTAGAATTTCCACTGCCCTTTGCCTCCAAGCCAATCCCCGCCCACCCTCCAGCCTTCCTAGAATTACGTCTTGATAATTTTCACCTGCACTCTCCACTGGAGGCAAAAAGACCCATCTGTGATTTTCTACACAGAGCTTGATCTCCAACTTCCTCTTCTGATCACACCATCCCCTCTATCCTGAATGCCTTCCCTGTTCCTTTCTACCAATTCATACCCATCACTTTCTTCAGACCTTGTTCTGCTCCCATGACCCTGAGAAAGCATTTCCCAATTAACCTTCGTCCTTCAGTTCACCCTTTCATGTCCCCAGGAATATAATTGTGCTATGTTATTTTATACTTACTGATATATTGCATGTAATTGTTTTTTCAAAAATAATTGTGTCTTTGTCATTGCATTTGCTTCTATTTCATTTGTCTACATTTTTTTCATGTGCCTTTGTTTTCCTTGTTCCAACAGTCTTCTGATTTTTGTCATTTCAGAAGCAGCATCTATGTATTCTACACTGAAAATATCATCAATAGATACTTTATGGCTAATTAAACATAGTTAGCCTTCATGAGTCACCTTAGCTCTATAGGTTTACAAGTCTTCATACTGAATTTTGCAAAGTAACAGCCTCACTACCAAATGGTTCTCAAGTCTATTGTCAGCTCATTGCTAATCTTCAATATCTTTGTCTTCCTTTAAGCATATTTCTTACTGGATATTCGAATTTCTCTTTTGTACTATCATGTCAAATTTAACATGTCTACAATGAAATTCTGCTTCTGTAAAAACCTAACTTTCCTTTCACATTTCTATTAAAGTTACTCAATGATTTAAAAATCTTTTGGTATATCTAGCATTTCTAAACTCTAAATAATATATTCAACTTTTACATATGGTACTACACAAGAAGAACTCAAAACTGTTTGATACATTAATGAATTACATTTTTGGTTGGGTGTTCACACAAAATGTGTAGTGTGCCTTCTTCATGGGGAATAATAATTGTAGTCAATATGACCAGATATATAAAAGAATGTATAGAATGCAACAACCAATAAAAATTGATATTAAGGATATTTATTTAATTATATATTTAAAATTTGTTAACTTTGCAAATATAAAAATGTTAGGAAACTAATCAGAGGTTGAGATTAAAAGAAATAGAGCTGGTTACAAATTTAGGCAGATAAAGGAAAGTGAACATAGAGGCTGACTTAATTGTGGAACAGTAAAATTGACCTTGGGGTTTCATTTACCAGATAGAAGATGTTCAGTCTAGGGAAATGGCAACAGGAAGCATCTGCTGCCACAAATAGGTGTCTTTGGACAAATACATTTAATTTTTTTGAGTTATAATTGTGCCCTGTTATTTTATACCTGTTGATATATTGCCTGCCATTGTGAAAAGAATGAACACAAGGTTCTCACAGGTCACTTCCTCTTACAGATTTCTACGGATCTAAACATAACTTATCACTTGGGGATGAAAGATATTAACATATTGAAGTGAAACTGAAGATGTTCATCTGAGACATCAAAACCCTCCTCTGGGCCCTTCCTCTTTTCTCAGATCCCTCATTCATTTAAGACAGAATTTACTACATTTTGAAGTACTTTGGAGGCGTTTCTATTCTATCAATAAACCAAGTTTCAAGTTAAAAGGATAAAGTTTTTCTTAACAGAAGTTCAAGTATCATCAACTGGAAAGAAGGAAGAATTGTAGGGAAGATAATTAGGACTTGTAAAATCATACCATTAAGGTGTGGCCTATTTGCAAATCAATATTGTAAATCTATAGAAAAAAAAAATCTAAGAATAGCTGAGGACAGAGAGGATTACATAATTTGAAAAACCCTGAAAGGACCTATGTAGAAATCTTAAAATCAAAGGAAAGAAAACTTTCTTAGCTGTATTAGAAAGTTGACATAATCTTATTAAAGAGGTAGCATATTCAATCCAAAGACAGCACAGCTGAGGACAATCTGGAGGGAAATAAAAGTTAAATGAGGACAAACTTATTTTCTCTTATCAACTGAAATCAAGCAAACAAATAAACAAACTATAGAAAGAGCCATATTCAGAGTATCAGAAACTGTTCTTCCTCTAATATATAGGTATGTGTTCAGCTAAGTTGTTTCTCAAAGCTTTCATTTTCTTATTTGGAAAATAAGGATTGGACTAAGTTTCTTTGAGGTCCTGTATTCTATGATTTGGCAATATCAAGCTAAAATTGGCATGTTGCCTAAAGATGAGATGTAATTTTCCAAAAGAATATAGAAAATGCAAGCAGTAAGTTTATTAACATAATGACAGTAATGGTTAGTATCTGTAGAGTGCTTAATCCATGCCAGCCTTTATGCTTTGCACTTTATGTTACACAACCTCTCTTAAAATTCCCAAAATGTATGAATGTTCTCTTAATATCTTCACGCACACAGATCTCTTAATATCTTCATAGCACACAGAGAAAGGTGACATGGCCCAGAGCCACAAACTTAATAGTGATGGAATTCAGATTCAAGATCAGGCATTTGACTCCAGTACCTGACTGAGCTCTCAATCACCTCAGCTATTCTTATAACAACTTAAGTAAAAAGAAGATATGGATATTGACACATATATATATTCATATATATAGTTGATGCATAAGTTTGTTTTGGCATGGCAACACTGCAGTGTTGGGAGTTTATCATTTGTTATTTGTTATTTGGAGTGACAATGTTGTGCTTGTGAATACGCCTTGCATTTTGCAGATTTGAAGAAAGTTAGTGCTATTTATGGGATAAAAAAGATGTAATGTCAGGTGGAAAAAAAAAAACAAAACACTTCCAACATATTCTGTTTGAGTCTAACAGAGGAGTAGAGGCAGTGCAGGTGACTCGAAACACTTGTGCCTTGTGTGGGGAAAATGCCATTGGGGAAAGCACAGCAAGAAAATGGTTTTGTCGTTTCAAAGAGGGGCACTTTGACCTGAGTGATTTTCCACGTTCAGGAAGTGTATCAAGCTTTCACGAAACCCATTTAAACACTTTAATCCACTATGATCCATGTCAGTCAACCCGAGAGTTGGCAAATGTGATGAACTGTGACATTTGCATTCTATGGGCAAGCAAAAACGCTATGAACTTATGCATTAGCCCAACACACACACACACACACACACACACACACACACACACACACACACACACATAAGAAGAATAAATAAGACACATAATCAGGACTAGAAAAAATGTTTCTTGAAAATCAAAGTAGATATATATGTCATCTTGGGGTGAGGAGAGAGAATATTTAAAACCAGATATGTAAAATACTAGCAAATATTTGTTTCTTCTGTTTTCTCTCTCTCACACATACATACACTCACTAACCAATTTTGCTATTTTGTTTTTGTCTTTGGTTTATTAATTTGGAATATAAATAACAAATATGTGAGAAGAAAAAGAAACTGTCTTTCATGAGAGACAATAACATGAAATAATACTTGGAAAAATTGTTAGTGATTTAAAACCAAAGGGCCAATCACTTTCACCTCAGATAATTTGAGAAAATTACAAACTTTGCTACAGACCTCAGCAAATCTGTTTCACAGCAACATCAGATACAAGAGGATCAACAAAGAGTTCATATGCAAAACTTAGCCTCCAATCTAAAACTTGCTGGGAAGTCAAGAAAATGCCCAGAAAATTCTGAAGTGAGTTATATCAAATTCATTTATACATTTTCAAAGATGGAGGGCAGTGCATAAAAATAGATGTAAGTGTTACACTGAGCAGGTCTCAACAAATCAATATAATTTTCTCACCCCATTTTCTCAGAGAAGAATGAGAAACCAATCAGTCTGATATGACAAATCTTTATTCTCATTAAATTAAAATAATTCACATGGAATACTTAAGAAGTTTTAAAAGACACTAAAATATAATTCTTCCGAATCAACAAACCAATCAACAAATTTCTAAAGACTTTAGTTTTTAGAAATCCACAACTGTCAGTCGTCTCTTTGTGATTATTTATCAATATTTTTAATGACGTAGATGAAACATTAGATCAGTTGCTATCTTAATTTTTTGGCCACAATAACTTGGAAAGAATCACTACATTCAGATATAAGTCATATTTATTAAGTGTCTTCTCCATTTAAAATATTGCATAAGGTAAATCCATGATTACTTTCTTTTTATTTTGGAAAAATCTCTTTATGTAATTTTTTTTTTTTTTTTTGAGTTGGAGTCTCACTCAGTTGCCCAGACTGGAGTGCAGTGGCTGCTCCCGGCCACCGCAGCCTCGACCTGCTGGGCTCCAGCGATCCTTCCGCCTCAGTCTTCCAAGTAGCTGGAACTACAGGCACGCGCTACCACGCCCGGCTAATTTTTTGATTTATTGTAGAGATGAGGTCTTGCCAAGTTGCCCAGGTAGGTCTTGAACCCGCGGGCTCAGGCAATTCACTCACCTCGACCTCACAAAGCACGGGATTACAGGCTGAGCCACCGAGCCCGGCCTACTTTATGTAATTATTAACAGCATTTCTTTGGTAATGAAATCATGGTTCAGAAATATGACTCATCTTTGGTCATATTTCTGAGAGTGTGAAGTCAGGATTTGAAACTGGGTCAAACTTTTCATTATCTCAGCAGCCTTGTGGTGGCATTAATATTGTAAAAGCCAAATACAGATTTTGAACATTTTTAATGTTTTAATCAAAATAACTAAATGAACTACAGCTTTACACAGGAGTTATTTCAAAGTAATTTACTCAAAAATGAGAAAGGTAATGAAAACTAACATTTATTGAGCTCTTCAAGCACGACACTAAGGTCTTTTAAAAATATTATTTTATTCATTTAATATATTCAGCAAATATATTTATTGGATGTTTTTAAGTGCTGGTGAAATATCGGTGAAACATGCAAGATATTTGTTCTTGTGGAGCTCACTCTCAAAATGAACACAAAATATAAAGTAATTTAAGATGAGATAGTTAAATAAAGAGATAATGACAACACCTTGCTTGCTTATTTTAAACAGTTTGTCCAGAGAAGGTCTTGCAGCAGAGAGGACATCTGAGAATGCCCCTGAATGAAACCAAAGATTGTGCCATGTTAGGATCTGTGGGTAAAATGTTTGAGCAGAGGGCATAGCAAATGCAGAGGCATCATGGTAGAAATTGGACATCTTCTATAGCAGAAAAGAGATGCATGTGGCCATGGTGAAGTCATCAAGGCAGAGTAGAAGAAGTTGAGTCAGGAAAAGTCCAGATCACCTATGGCCTTGCAAGACCATGGAAGAGATTCTAAATTTTACTCTGAGTGTGACAGCAGGTCATTGAATTCTTGTGAATTCTATTGTATGATTTCCATGTTAAAAAGGACTTCTGTGTGACAACCAGCCTCTAAGAGACACAGATAAATAGAGGAAAATTAGTTAAGAGATGGCTGAGGCTGGGCTCGGTGGCTCAGCCTGTAATTCCAGCACTTTGGGAGGTTGAGGCGAGTGGATTGTCTGAGTCCATGGGTTTGGGATCAGTCCGGGCAACTTGGTGAGACCTCATCTCTACAATAAATGAAAAATTAGTCGTTCATGTTACTGTGTGCCTGTAGTTCTGGCTACTTGGAAGGCTGAGGCAGAGGATCGCTGGAGTCCAGCAGGTTGAAACCGGGGTGGCTATGAGCATGCCACTGCACTCCAGCCTGGGCAATGGAGTGAGACTCCAACTCAAAAAAAAGAGAGAGAGAGAAATGGTTACTGAGACCTCATGAGAGATTATGGTGACTTGAACCAGGGTGATAACTGTGAAAATGATGGGGAATAGTCAGAAAGTGAAGTTCACTGACTTCCTGTGCATCGAGTCAGCAAATAAAGGAGACGAATCAAAGATGAAGCTCCGATCTGGAGTCTGAACAACTGGATGAATTGTGGCAACGTTTATCAAGATGAGGAAGACTCAGAGAAGGGCAATCTCAGGGTATGTGTTCTGAAGTTCTGATTTCCCCATCTTTATTGTGATATACAGAGATCAGGTAGGCAATTAGAAATATGAGTCTGGAGATGAGAGGAGAGATGGGGGCTGAGATTTAAATTTGACAATCATTAGTTTATTGATAGCAGTTAAATCCTTGGGGTATGAAATAATCTTAAAAAAAGAGAATAGATCCCCCAAGACTGAGTCATTTAGCAGTTTCTTTCTCAGCCAAGGAAACAGAAAATGGATCTATTAAGGTAGGGAACGCAATGAAGGATCATGCCATGGGAACCAAGTGATGAAAGTACTTCAGGAAGGAAGAAATGATGGAGAAGATAAAATGAGACTCAATTAAGTCCTGCCATTAAGCAGGATAAGAACTGAATTCCCACTTGCTTTTATTTTTTTTTAAACAGATAAAGAACGAGAGGTTGAGAGAGGTCAATGAACTTTCCCAATATCATGCAGCTGATAGTGATATGGCTGGTACTCATAAGGTTGGATGCTGCCGGATTTGAAAGATCATATTTTCCACATTTTCAAAGAGTGTATAAATACTTAAATATCGAGATAGAGATGGGAGTTATTACAGTATCACTCTGAGTGAACAGTTTGGTAAGGTCAATCATTCACACCTGGAGCCATTCTCATGCACTAGAAAACTAAAACATTTAACAATTAACAGTTACCTTTTGGGAAGAAAAACATACATTTATGAAGATGCTTGTCCTTACGACAGTTCATCTATATAATCAGCTTTGCAGAGTCATTGTCATTGTACATTAATATCCTTGATACAAGTTTTTATTCTGTCTTCAAACTAAATAAATGTGTATATGATGTAAATTTACACTACCACATATCTAATTAACTCAGTGGTAAAATATTTGAGCATCCTTATATATACTATGCTTTAAGTAAGGATCTGTGTAATTCTAAATTTGTACACTATTGCTGTATAATGCTATATGCCAACTCTTATTTTTCATGAGCTAACCAAAACTGAGGTAACTTTTGGTATGGAATCCCTTTGCTACTGCCTAACACCATAAAATTTTTGGCAGTAGAGAGTTGCCATATGGAGGGACAATGCCTAGTACTTTACTATGCAAAAAATCATGAAATGAATCACTATAATTCTCTATGTTTCATAGTACCTTTACAAGCCTGGAAAACAAAGTTTTGTTTGTTTCTTCGATTAAAATGGGGGGGGGGGTGACGGGGAGGTGGGATTGACAGTAGTCAATATCTGCCTGGGGAAGGGGGAGCATACCTCATCAACAGGAGTACCTTTACAGTGAATATTTGTATACCTAACCCTGAATTGTACCTCACAATTCTAAAATAAAAATTAAAAGAGGAAAAAAATAATTTATCAGTAAGCTTTTCAGAATAAATTCTTCAGGATATGGGATTTGATTTAAAAAGTATCCAGTCTGTGAGCTTTGGGCAAACAATAAGCTATGAATTCCTCTAAACTTCTGTGGTTCATATGTATCATCTTCCAGTCAGATAATATTTTATGATAATTTAGCCTAAAGTATACTACATGAAATGTTCAGTGCTGGTGCACACAAATGCCAAGTTCATGGCCAAAATTAGCAGAAGAAAGTCAAATCTGTTACAGGCAAACGCATATATAGTATGTATACAAATATTTATTTATTTACAAATGCACACATATAAATCATGTGCATGAGCTGTTTAATGTTCTAATTCACTTTCAAAAATATACAATATTTATAAAACCATTATTCACAGATAAACTCAATGAACCTTAATTTTAGAATCTTGAAATTCATCTGGATCCGGTTCAAATTAATGCAATTCCTTTTTCTAGAGAATGTCAGGTAAGGAATATAAGTGGGAATAATTGTAATTAGGCTTCACTTGCCCAAATTTGAATATTTATGGTAACTGGATGAGAGATAAACTCACTCTTTTGTAAGCGCCGTATTTGTGGTGACCAAAATCTACCTTCCTGTAATCTATATCCACAGAATAAAACCAATCCTTTTTTCTGCATGAAGGTCTTCTTACTCTAAAGGCAGTTTAGACTGTATCCAATTGTAGTGAACATTTAGGAAATGTCTGCCCAGACTCTACTTTTCTGAGAATCGCTTCTTTAGCACCCAGCCTTGGATGGGCCCCTATCCTGTGCTGGGACCATAATTCCCTTCCTCTGGGTGTACAATGATAGAACCATGAGAGTCGAGAGCATATGTTGCTGGTGGTGCAAACATGAGCCATGAAGTTCAGAGTTTTTCTCCGATGAAGGAGCGGCTGGCAGTAAAAGGAAGGAGAATTAAGTCAATTTGGAGATATCAGGGACCAAACAAATGTTGAAGGTGCCCTCATGGCTTCTGAACCTTCGGTACTAATAAATCTTGAGGTCCATTGAATTCCTGTACTTGGTATTCATAAGATACTCCACAGTTAGGACAATACTTTCTCCTTTTCTTTAAGGTGTTTCCACTGCCTGCAGCCAAGAGTCCTTGAAACATCCTCGTTGTCTTCAACCAATGCTCCTAAGAAAGAGAGCATCCAGGCTCTGTCAGCAACTGTGTGATTTCCTATAAATCCTCAGAATTCTCTGTGCCATTTGGTCCTATTAGTCCTAAAATCCTATTTCCTATATAGAAGACATGTAGGAGAAACAAAAGACAAGGAAGAGGATCAGGCTCTCTCCAAACCTGGGTTATCTCTGCTTTCAGATGAATTTGGCTGTAACTTAGGTTTGACGAGTCAGGAGGGGTGATGACATAAGAGCACAGAAAAGAGAAAAGAAGGACAGAGCAGAGGGAGTTTAAAAATAAACAATTTTGTCACCATTAGAGCTAAGTTTGACCATGAATTGACATGTCTGAATCCAGCTAATTAGGGGACAAGCTCAGGGAACAGGTGATGAATTCTCTAGAGTCCCCTTATAGACTTTCTCAGGCAAATAATGGCACTCGTAGCTGCCATCTGTGGGCCCTACCACATGCCAGCTACGGGGCTCGGTGTTTTCATATGTTATCTTGTTAATTCCTTGGCTTAGACATCTTTTGGTTATGTTGAGAGGAATAAAAAGACTGCTGGCTACTACTCGAAGCCTTGCAGTATGGAGCAGGGATTCAGGTGGCAATGGAGAGAAAAGACTCTGCTGGCTGCCAAGTGTAAGCTCAGGAGCATAGATGTGGTGTGGGGGAGAAGGAAATGGCTCAGGCATGGGACCCAGGGCAGTGTGTCACTGAACTCAGTTGGACTGAGAGAAGAAGATGAAAGCCAAATACTAAACAATGATCTAGCACTTAGCATATGATAACATTTAAGACTATCACCAAATTTATTCTCATTTAAAAATATTCAGAGTGAATATAGAAAGGCATTATTTTCTCAGAAAATCTGAAGAAAAAAAACTCATCAACAATCCTGCAATAATCATGCTAAAATCTGAAGGATCCAGTTACTAAGAAGCACTCCTGAATCTACCCTAGAGTTCTGACTTATAAACAAGTTTCTCTTCTTGAGTTAAGATCATCACTATAACATCCGTAGATATGTTATATATAAGCAATGATAATGCAGCACACTGTACTACCATCTTACAAAAATAGTAACAAATAAGGTTAAAAAAATGATTTAAACATTTCAAAAAATGAAAAATGAGTCACTGTTCTCTAATGTTTTTAGCATAAAATATAACATTTTAGCATATAACATTTATTAAATTAAATACAAATGAAGGAATGAAATAAAAACAAATTAGTAAATTCAATAAATGGAAGCATTAAAGATATAACAAAGGAGAAACTTTTGACTAATACTTGTCAGTAACAAGGTCTAATAATCCTGGGAAAAATGAAATCCCTTTCTTTTCAGTCATACTTCAGTATTTCGCTTATCTTCTTATATGTGTGCAGTTTTTCTTTACTTCAAATTTCTCTCGGTTTATAAACTTGAAAGAAGCAAAAAAGAAATGAATCTTACAAAAATTTCACTGTATATTTTATCCAAAATTCATCATTAATAGAGAGAATAGAGTCTTAGGATACTGAAAGCATTATTGTAAAAAGGAAGCTTCTGAGTTTTTTTTTTTTTTTTTTATCAAGTACAACTTTGTGTTTTAGGAACATCTGTTTTCACACTATAGACTAAAATCAACAGGAATATACTATCTTAAATACTTGAGCAAAACTCAGTAAAAGATACAGTAGGCAAACATTGTGGTCGGCTCAGCAGTGATTACCAACTCATGCTCCAAATTCACTATAAAATGAAAATCAATATTTCCACAAGTTCCTGCAACATAAAAGATAACCTTCATTGATTTTTCTAGACTTAGGCCTCTCTGATAAAATCTAATATAAATTTTCAACCATGAGGATTTGGATCAGAGCAGGGGTGATAAGTCCTGCACATCTCTTAAGAGGTGGAGAATTTTTTTTTTAAAGTGCACGTTCATACTATTTATAATTTGCCCTGTGCAAGTGAAAGCCTTTTCCACCAGTGCTATCAGGAATCTCTTCTAATTTTTATTACTGTGAGGCTAAAGCCTGTTCCAGATAATTTGGAAATTTCAGGGGAGTTGTGATAGGGCTGATGGTGCAGCCCTGGCTGACTTGAGAAAGGAGCTAACCGGTAATAGCCTCCATGGCTGTGCTGATTAAATGTTGCCATAGATGAAAGGCCTGCCATTGCCGCAATAAATTAACCAATCACACAAATCCCAAGTCAGTGCTAATCCTTCCTTGATACTCTGATCCTCTGATCAGCTCAAGGAGGTAAAGAAACTGGCTTGTGACGCTTGGTGCTCTAACCCCTGGATTTCATGTCCACAACGAGCTAATGATATCTTGCTGACCAGTTCAATGGGATGAACTTCACTCACAACCCTTAGGGAACACCACGGCCTTCTTAAAAAAAAAAAAAAAGAGAGAGAGAGAAAGAAAAAAAAGAAAGAAAGAGAAAAAAGAGAGAGGCACGAAAAGAAAAAGAAAAATTGACAAGTGGATGGGAGGTTTTGTGTTTTACTATGAAACTGCAGGCAAACTATTCTGCACTTGTTAACTAAAATAATCATAAAGAAAAGACCAAAGTATGACATGTTTTGTATCTTTTAGGTGTGGACGATGAATCACAAAAGGACAAGGATCAAATAGAAGTGGGAATACTAAAGAAAGACAACTGGGGAGAGTGGCATTTCAAGAGAGCAGCATGGCCTTTTTGATTTTTTATTTCTTCTTTGGTTCCATTTTGAAGCAGCTCCCCCAATGAGTAATTTAGATTTTTAGTAGGTACACAGTTTGGATTTCTGAAAATTCTGTTATAAGCGCTGTGTTTAGTGGCAATGTTAGTGTGATTAGAATCTGATTTAGGAATAGACTCATTTAATCAATTAGCAGGTCTGACCACATGTGGTGTCTTCCTGTTAATTATGTGAGGGCTGCCTCCGCAACAGAGTTCGTGAAATTGAATCTGTGCAGGATGCATTTGTGGACTTTATAATTGGGAAAAGTTTTTTTTTGTTTTTTTTTTGTATATAGTAATTGGTTGCTAGAAGTAAGAAGGCTCTAGGGTTTTCCTCCAGGGTTTCACACATAAAGAGTTTTTGAAAGGACTTCATTATCTTTCTTGGTCAGTCTCAAGAAATTAAAACTAATTTTATTTTTTATAAGGGAGATGTTGGAACAAGGAGGAAGTTGCAGAAAATCAGTATTTTGGAAATAAAACTAGAGTTTATATTTAATGTGAGAAACTGTGAGGGGAGGTAAGATAGTTTTGTGAACATATATTGAATTATTTTAGTTTTTGAAGGGAGATGAAGGGAATAATTGACCATTTTTCCAGCGGCTAATTTTTAAAATCTTCTACCTGGTTGATAACATTTAATCATATTTAAAATTTGATGAAGCAATACTGGGAGATGGTGATTTTAATTTGGTAAGCAGATATAAGTTTAAAATTTATTCATTATGATAGATATATAAGTCCTCTATAAAAATAACAGTAATCAGTCATATCAGTTCTCTCTTAAAACTTCCCTGGATTTTAACCATCTTGTCATTCACCTTGTTCTTTATTTACATGATGATCATTTATGTGTAGTACAGCTTTCTCAAGTGACCTTCCCAAAGGCGATCCTTCCCACTCCTGGACTCAGAGTGAGCCAGCCTGGTTGTAAGGAGCAGGTCTCACGGGAATTAATTAGTCAGAACACTAGAAGAACACAGCTCACTCCCTGCAAGGCATTCTGGGCCAACATTGCAGAATAACACAGCTATTTCTGACCAAAAAGAAGACCAAAAAAAAAAAAAAAAGACCCTTTTTTTTCCCCCAAGAATAACAGCTGTTATAACAGTCCAGAGAGGTACTAAAGTAAGTTTTATGCAGCAGAACAACAGGATTGGAAAGAACTTAAATAATGATCCCCTGTAGAATTTAATCCTTTGGAGTATTCATCTGATGTTTCACACCTGCAATATCTATTCAAATTTAATATTTATCCTAATTAATAGTCTTATATAATGTAGTCATGGTGCAGCAGTACTATTAGGAATTTGATTCACTATCATTCCCAAATGAAAGACATTATTCATGGGAAAAATTAAACAGGAGACCATTTAAAACATGCTGCACTATATAAAAATTTTCTTAGTAACTTAGAAGGACTCAAATATATTGTTCTACTACCCTTTTTATTACTAAGTTAAGATAGGTTGATAGCACCCTATCATTTTTATAATAATATTTATCTGCATTGAATACAATGAAAAACAAGGAAATGAAATTTGAAATGGTTTACACTTAAAAAAATAAAATTCTTCTCCGTACTCTCCAATGCCTGTTCACACTTAGTAAGAAACTACTGTGTTTTCATCCAGTGTTAATGAAATGGACATGATCTGTTCATGAGAAAAATCACACAGGTGAAAGCGCCAGGTCTGCTATCTTTTTATCAACACACACACCCACGTTCATAAATGGCGATTATGTGAAACATATAATCTCCACCTCCCTAGTTTTAAATTAGAGATATGCCAGCATTTGACTTATTTTTACTCGTGTTATGTTTATTTCCAAGATCATTAGTAATATATGCAGAGAATAAAACAGCATTTTAAAAACTGGTCATGCTACCTCCTGCCAATCCACAAATTTCTTCCTGATTTTTGGTGATGGTAAACAAGACCCAGGCATGACAGGGCCAGAACAGACAAAGATCTGATACCCAGAAACCTTCTCATTTGTGAGTTGCTTTAGAGAGCAGTTAAATTCTTATAGGAAATAAATTATATAACTATTTTGAGCTCTTTTCTCACCACTGATATGCCAAAGAATCTCTGGATCCCAAATTAGAGTAAGAAACTTCAACAAATAATTCAGTATCTGTTCATAATGACTTTTTTTTTCCCCACAGACACAAGGATTCAGCTTTCATATATATTCAGGAACAGTAAGAATGCACCCATTAAAATAAAGAGGTGTTTCCAGAAATTGAAACACAAACATACGAGCCTGAAAAATGAAAATATTTCAATGCAGAATTCCAATTCTACTTTATAAAAATACAACAGTGTTAACTAAACTTTCAATGTAGAGAAACGAGACAAAATGGAGGGAGTATATCTGTCCCTTTCCTGGTGTCACATGCTGAAAATCACTCCAGATACTACCTTGCTTAATTGAGGTTTTAGAGATAACAAGTCCCAGGCCCTCCTCTCTCCCTGTCTACTCAGGAATCTCATAATCATCGCACACACACACACACACACACACACACACACACACACACACACACACACCAGACAAAGATCTGACACCTAGAGACCTTCTCATTTGTGAGTTGCTTTATATGATGATTAGAGAGCAGTTAAATTCTTCTTACAGGAAATAAATTATATAACTATTTTGAGCTCTTTTCTCACCACTGATAGGCAAAAGAATCTTTGGATCCTAAATTAGAGTAAGAAATTTCTAGAAGCTTTAATATTGGTACTAAACTTGCAAAGATTTTCATAGGAAAAGTAGAATACCTTCTTTTCCTGAGTAGAGCATACCAGAACAATCAGGGAAAGTGGCAATCTCTTTGCAACCAGGATAAAATTTGGGATAGTGCCAGTAGAAATATATAAACTTAATTATAAATGAATGAATGAAATGAATGGAAAAAAATGAGAATGAATGAAAAAAAAGAAAGAATACTTTATTATTTTTTACTATTTTATTTCCTCCTTTTCTTGGTGACTGTCTTCATTCATTTTAATTCCTTTTAATCTAACTAGACCAGACATTAAATGATCAGAGATGCAAACATGTTTTCACTCACACAATTTACAACCTACTCTTCCATTCTGAGATAATACCACCATTTGCCACAAGTGTTTACAAAGTCCACAGAAGTAGTGTCTATCAAATTCCAAAACACCCATTTTTATCAATTTTATTACAGAATTGATCATTTTTGTTGCTGTTGTTGCTGTTTTCTTTCAGATAGACGTAAGATATCATCCAACTTTTTCTTTGCTTTTCTCTCATTTAGTTCATTTTTTAAAAATTCATAGATTCTAGATGATATTAGAAGCCAGTTATAAGATGTTAGCATTCCAGGGCTCTATTTTGCAAGTTAATCATGAGGAATAGATAGATTCAAAAGTTGTAAGACATAGAGTGTGAAATAATAGACATTAGTGACTCAGAAGGGTAGGAGGGGAGTTGGGAAATTACTGAAGGGTACAAAGTACACCTGCATCCCTTACATTTATACAAAAAAAAAAAAAAAGCTGTAAGAAGGAGAAGTTATGTGCCTATCCATACATTTAAAGCCAGTAAAAGCGATAGTCCTAGGTAGTCAGAGTTGATTTTTTTAAAGTAGGCAAAAAAGTTCACAATATTTAATGTTCTCTATCCCAGCAAGACTAAGTGAAAGATATAAGAACCTTAGAAAATGAAGGACATACCCTCATGGAAATCGGAACTGGCATCCAATTCCTGAACAAAACCCAAAACCCACAGGTCAGAAGAGAGAAGATAGACAAGTGGGACTTTATTAAACTGACAAGCTTCTGCAAAGCCAAAGAAACCATCAAGAGAGCAGGGATACAGCCTAC
>NW_007248860.1:316153-330359 GCF_000164805.1 Carlito syrichta
TCCCCCTACTGGGAATATACCCTAAAGAACTCAAATCACTCTATAAAAAAGATACCTGCACACGTATGTTTATCGCAGCATTGTTCTCAATAGCAAGAACCTGGAAGCAAACCATGCTGCCCATCAAAAAGAGGACTGGATTAAAAAAATGTGGTACATATACACAATGGAATACTACGCAGCCATAAAAAGGAACAAAATCATGAATTTCACAGCAACCTGGATGGAGCTAGAGTCTATAATATTGAGTGACATCTCACAGAAACAAAGATCCGAGTATCACATGTTCTCACTCATATAATAGACCTTTAACATCCAATGTAATAGTATAAGAAAATGACTGACAGTAGTGGGAAACTATGGGGGGGAGGAAGGTGGGATTAACGGTAGCAAATATCTGTCTGGGGATAGGGAAACACCTCTTATCAACAGGGTGCCTGAATGAAATGTATTTGTATACCTAACCCTTAACTGTACCCCACAAAACCATAATAAAAAATATTGATTACTGATTTAAAAAAGAAAGAAATTATAAAATCCATATTTCTTGGTAAGGCATGAAAAATTTCTTGTTACCTTCTCTTGGCCCTCGTTTTTAGCTGTGTCTCACCCTAAATTGTTTCCCATGAAACACTTCTTTGTTACTGCTTTCATGACTTTGTGTATACTCCTACTTCTGTCTAGCATTTACATTCCAAATTTATTTTCTGAGTAAATTTATCCTTAAAACATTTTTAAATCACCCTCTGGAAGCCTTTTGTGGACACTGAGACAGTTAAATGTTTCATCTTCATACTTATCCTTGTTGGATAACTGCTGTTTAAGGCTGGCCAGCATCTGGTCCAGTTCCTTTTGATAATAACTCTTTATGTATTTTTTTAGTAATTCTTCCATTGAATACATACATTGGAGTATTAATCTAGAGCCCCTTCCTCCCTAGTCTAGTGATAGAGATGTGACCCAGGCTAGACCGATAGGACACTCCCTCCCTGGACCTAAAGCCTAAACAAAGAAATAAAAAGACCAAAATGTATTGGAGCTCATTCTTGTCTATGAAAGTGTCTGATAACACTGTACAATGGTTTCTACTATTAGGCTTTCCTCATTCACAAATTGCCTTTATTCTTGTTCTTTTCTAAACCTGGTTCTCTGACCTCCCACTGATTCTGTGAACACCCCCACATCCTTTCCATAAATTCTGTTTTTGCCAAAGTTAGCCAAAGGTTGTTACTATTGCTTATTTTTTGAAAAGAGAGAAATTTTTTTTGTACAATTCTTCATGAGAAATTGTCTTATGATACTATAGTTGTATGTTTGCATATCTGATTCTCCCGTTAGACTGAGATCCTTAAGGGCAGAAACTAAGTATAAATAATTTGTATATCCTCAGACCTTTGCCTTGCGCCTGGCTCATGGTAAGAATTCAAAAGTGTATGCTGAATCAGTGAAAGAGTGAATCATTATTAATATCAGCACTGAAAAGGGTCAGTATTAAAATGGAACTGTAGGGAGGTAGTATAAAAATTAAGGTGGTTAAGAGTTTTGAAGTCAGACTTGAGTCTAAATCCATGATTTCTGCTTTAATTAGCTTCAAGTTTTTTGAGAAGCATCTGAAACCTTAGTTTTCTCATCTATAAAATGGAAGAATTATGTCAGCATCACAGAGTTATGGAAATATAAAATACTAAGCTCAGTTCGTTGAACCAAAAATCTTAACATTTAGGCTATAATTAATATACTTACTGCATATTAGAATTGTAACTCTTTATAACTCAGAGCTGAACTATTCAAAGTCATAATTACTTAACTTATCCTTAAAATTTAAAAAATTGTTTTAACTATGCTTCCATGTTTTAAAAGAGCTGCATTGTTTGTTTTAAAAGGTGTGATCAAGTTAAAATGTATTGCCAGACTTTTTTTTGGCATAAAGAATTCTCTAGAAGTTATTATTCTTTAGATGCTGGCACAACAGTATTCCCAAACACAAGATATAGTCACCACACAAGATATAGTCACCACACGGAGGGTTACTAACAGTCATAAAATTAGGCAAGATAGTTAGAAGTCAGAGAGCCCCAGAGGAGAAGAGATGGGTTGATTTAAGAGAAATAACTCAGGCATTTTAGTTTAAAGATGTCTTTAAAGATCTTACTGTGTTCTTGTCAACAAACAAGGTAATCAAAATTAAAAGTTTTTATTACAATAACCCCAGAAACCCTGGAGGCTACTCAGTGAAATATGAGAGTGGTTTTAATACCTAGGGGCCCTGCTGCATTATGGTGAGGTCATGTGAGGAGCACTGTTGAGACTCCAGGCCATAATGACTCCATATGGAGCCAGAGAGCAGCTTAAGTAATAAACTCTCCCTTGATGATTTCTCTACTTTTTGCAGTAGTAATGTAGACTGATAGCCACTCACTCATCTTTATTTCAGGAATTTTTTTTTTTAACCTGAGAAATCATTATTTTTTTGGTAACTAAGATTAAGATCTACAAAATCAAGAAAAACATTGACACAACCAACCAAGTTGTGTGTGCGTTTAATATTTTAATAACTGATAAAAAGTCGGTAGCCTTGACTTGTGCTCAAAGATTTTTTTTTTCTTGGAATGGAATACTCACTGAAGAGAAACTGGCATTAGCTTACATGGTAATAAGATGACTCTAAATGAGGCATCTGAGGACAGAAACATTAGAAATTGGGGACAGCTGCGGACAGCAGATTTGGGACACTGGTATCATGTATGTAACAAATCTTTATTAATAAGTACATTAAATCCCATATTTTTCATTTATAACTGCTGCATAATTTCCTGTTAACACTTCATGTAAATTCCAGATAAGGTAATAATTTTTTTTTTCAGAATTCTATTTCTGTTTCATTATATGTTCTATACTCTGCCCCACAGGTCAGTTCCATGATTGAAGTATTATGCCTCATTAAAATTCCACTAGTTAAAACATGGAGACAGAATTTTGGTAATTCTTTTCTCCATTACTAGCATTAACCATTCCAATACATTCCTGGGTTCCCTGAACCTCATAATTTATGTATACATATACATTCACACGGATACCATTCACAAGTTCTTAAATGCACACACACACATAAGAAGCATATGTAACGCAGATATATGCTGGTCAAGGGGTCTCGGTGTCCTAAACAGAAAGCTCTTATCTTTCTTTTGCTCCAGTGGCTGAAAATCCTTGCCCCACCACCTCCCAGTTCAGTATTTCTAGCTAGCAGCTGCTATCAGAAACCTAAATAACAAAAATATGCAAACTTGCACACTAATTCCCTTTGGAGATAGATCTTGGCTGCAGCCCTGTCATAAATCAGAGAATTTCGATATGAAATGAGGCAAGCAGCTCTAATCATTTCTGCATTTCAAATTGGATCACTGGCTCAATCACTGGGCTTTTTTAAACTGCTTGCCTAAGAGCAAATGTGAGGCGGGAGATAATTCTGAAGACATCTCTTCTTTTGTGGCCTTAGAACTCTTTTAACTGTTTCAAGACTGAAGGCCACATTTCAGTGATAATAGCACAAATCTGGTGGGAGAGATATGGATCCTTCAAGACATCTTCCTCCTCTTTCAACTCACAGAATTCCATCAATATCTGCATATATTATATATATTAATATATGTGTGTGCATATGGGTTTTGTGTGGCTAAAAAAGAAAGTGAGAAAAAAAAATAAGAGAAACATCTGACACATATCCAGTCTATTTCTCCTTAGAATTTCCTGTTTTTGACACGAGACAGGTTTCAATTGCACTGTGAGATAGTTAACATTTTTAAACTGGAAAAAATATATTTCAAATCTAATGTAATTGTACCAAAATGTGAAAGACTTTGGTCTTTCAAGGATGACCTGCCAATTTGGCCACACTTCAATAGCCAAATGTAAAATAAGAAAGTCCTTTAACCTTCCCAGATGATTTTTCAATTCTTATTATGATTGCATTTTTATATTTTCACATCTCAGACAGCACTTTAAAAACAATGTATTGAGGGGGGAAAAAAAGAAAAAAACCTCCAAGGCAATTACTGAGAGTAAAGAACCCTCTTGACCTTTTGATAGTTTTGCTTTGAGTCTCCCTTCTTTCTTATCCAAATGATACTAAAGTCATGTTACAGGTTTCCTGTGCTCACTACAAGCGCTTTGAAATGAAATTTAACTCCATTTTTAGAGGATTTTTGTAGTGTCTTGTAAGCCTAATAGTGATCTGATGAAATAGTAAAGCTAAGCTGCTTGCTTTCTGAGAAAAGTATGTACATGTTTATCATATATATATATTTTAACACAGTTAGCAAACAAAACAATTCTGCTTTATCTGGTGTTTATTTTTCTGTTCTATTTTCACTTCTTAATGGCTGATATTGTATTTTCTGTCTGGGGACTTAGGATGCCAAATTTACCATTTTCTTGTTATTAATTGTGTGAATTGGGAGACTGTTGATGTTGTGCTGATACAGGTGTTGGAGGACTTTAATAATGCTGCCTTTATTATTTTAGCAATCTAATAAATGATGATTTACTGAGTATTTTATGTACCACTTTATGAATTGCATTTCTACTTAGCAATATATACATGACTACATTTTTCTGCATGTATTTGCAGATTCATTAGTATAATCCAATTTCTGAAGATTATCAAATAATATAAAAACAAAAGTATTTAAACAACATTTTATAATATGGGTATTTTAGCATCTATTTGATTTTTCTGGCATGCAAGTTTAAAACTACATTAAAGATTCAAGGCATTCACATTTTTCCAATGTACTAATTGAAACCGTTATTAACAGTAGTCTATATAAGTTCCACTAGTATAAAAATGAAGTATTATATTTTTACAAACAATTAAATCCTATATTCAATAAACAAACTCTGTGACCAAAAAAAATTGTGAAGAAAAATTTTTAAGTAATACAATTTATAAAGCACAATTATTTGTTAACATGTAGGTATCACTTGGTTTTTGTTGCTGCTTTTTAAAAATATATATATAATGAATTTAAAGAGAACTCCATAGGGTTGTAAGAAGTTCTGAATATTTAATCTCACGATAATATAAAGTGTATTGTTTATATCCCAGTGTGTATAACCCACAAAACAAAAAGAAAAAAATTAAAATCAGCACACTGATTCATAGTCTATATTTATTTTTCTTCTTTATCTGTGAATATTCAGCTAAGGCTCCCAGCTTTAGTTGGGAGTTAAGTCTGAAAACTGAAGCTATTTTAAGAGAACAGGGGTAGTTGTTACCCCACTAACTTATCTACCCACAACTGATAAATACTTATAATAACCTTGCATTATCCCTCTAATCCCTCCTATTTTTATTTTCCTGGATGGGTCCCAAACTACTACTATGGCAGAACTATACTCTGTCAAGTCTGATATGCTTATTCCTAAAGTGTACCATGTATCTTTTGTAAAGTGATTGAGTAGGTGCTGGTAAAATGTTAGCTACATTTCCTTTGACTCTGTGTGTGCGTGTGTGTGTGTGTGTCTATATGTATACACATATTTTATTCTTATATTGTTACATGAAGTTCCTTGTGGTAATATTCCAACCTACTATACCAGCCCTCCACATCCATAATAAGGGGATTCAAAGTTTTGGATAAAACATTTCTCTTCTTCAAATCAAATCTCTAACTCAAAAACAACTTTGTTTATACCTATGACTCCCAAAACCATTTATCATGGCCTGAAGTAAACCAAGACAGCATGCTAAGAATGAAATAAACACAGTTTATTTAATGTGTGTGGCTTAAAACAGAAGCATTGAAATGTGGGTAATAAAACTGTAGTATGACCACAGCCGATGTACTATATGACAGTTAAACATTGTGTCCCTAAATATTATGACTATTACCCTGCACAGATCTCGTATCTGCAAGAGAAGGAAAGACAATAATTTTACATGGCTGGAATGCATTAGAAGGAGTTTTTTTTTAGCCTCAACACATCACAGTGACATCACTGGAAGCTGAAATAAAATGTGGCTCTTCAGAGGCAAAAATACCTCCTTACTAACAGTGCTGGGGGGGGAGTACATGGGCAGAAGTACATGTTTGGGAATTAGCCTCACTCAACAGAAAACCAAGGCAGACTAATAAAAGTGATCAGGAGAGAGCCGTTCAGAGGCTAATTCCAAAGGAAAGGGAAAGATGGCCTATGTAGTTGTAAACAAAATGAGGGCTGGGCTCTGTGTCTCAGCCTGTAATCCCGCACTTTGGGAGGCCGAGGTGAGTGGATTGCCTGAGCCCGTGGGTTTGCGACCCACCTGGGCAGCGAGACCTCATCTCTACAATAAATCAAAAATTAGCCGGGTGTGGTAGTGTGCGCCTGTAGTTCCAGCTACTTGGAAGGCTGAGGCGGAGGGATCACCGGAGCCCAGCAGGTTGAGGCTGCGGTGGCCGGGAGTAGCTACTGTACTCTAGTCTGGGCGACAGAGTGAGACTCCAACTCACAAAAAAAAAATCAGAAGATGAGTTAAAGAAAAAGTGGTCAAGAATGAGAAGGAAATGAACGACAGAGTAGAAACAGAGGAAAAAGAATAATGCATGTAATATGTGCGTGAGGGGAAAACTCAAAGCTAATAGAGATGACAAGGTCAAATATGGTGGGTTCAAACAACAAAAAGCACTACTTTATGCTAATCTAAATAGTATCACAAACATCTCTTAAACATTCTGCTTTTACTAAGTCAAATTTCTATATTATGCAAACGCTAATTTTTATTTGGGTTTTTGCGAGCTTTGCTGGCAAAGTAGCTTTAATTACAAAAGTCATATTTTCTGAATATATATAAGACACAGCTGGATGGCTGGTAGGAGCTGTCAAGGTATTTCCTTGTTGACATTTAAGATAACTATTGTTATATGCATTTAATAAAGTCTGGATGATCTATGATAAAATTTGGGATGGTCATTTTTAATACACCATTTCTGACAGTCATTCAAACCATGATGAAGTGACAGTCTGTCATAACTTTAATGACACAGAAAATTCTTACATAAATATTTACTGTAAATGATCAAGTAGAGCGGAATAGTAGTAGGATTAAAGGGTGCTTCATGGAGTTTGGATTCTAGGAACGATTAGGGTTTCTCTCATCCTTCATTGAGCTTTCACCTTTTCAGTTGACTCTCCAGGCTAACAGCTTTGTAACAGGTTTTGAGCTCCTAAAGGTTTTAAAACATAATGGGATTAGGGATCCTCAACTCTCATTCAACTGTGTACACTATGGGTCAGGCATTTCCCCTGTCTTTGGTCTGTGGCCATCTTCTCAACAGGTCAATGAGGAGGGAGTACCAAGCCTACCCATCATCAGCTGTCACCTAAACTTGCCCCCTGACTGGCCTGACATACATCCTTACTCTAAGAATTTAGTAAAAGACTATCTTAAATGGCATCCTGCCTGTGCTGAGGCAGTGTGGTTAATCTTTGACAAAAGAGCATTCACATGTCAACAAAACAAATACCTAATGGAAGGCCCTACTGCAAAAGAATAAAGTAGGCCATTCAAGCTGCCAATAAAAAAGAAATTTAGAAAAGATTGAAAGTTTGATTCCAGCATCATCATTTCCACTGAGATTGAAGTCCGACCTCACATCCACTGCTCTCCAGCAGCCCTAAACTGAGGCCACACAAAGCCCCAAAGAGTCAACTGAAGAGTCTTGTGTAATCAAGTAATTTCAAACTGGAGGAAGGGAGAAGGGAAAGCAAAACTCTTTCATTTTGATGCACATTTTCATATAAAATATGCTTTCAAAATTATTTTGAAAAAGATTGTCAAAAGAAGAAAAACACACTGTGCCATCCAAACACTCGTTTCCTCTACATTTGCCATAGAAATTCTTTCTTTTCCATACACCAAGAGTATTGTTGGATGATCATGAATTTTACCACATCAGAAACTGAACTGACTATCACAAGAGAATTCTCATCATTGCCCTATATATGTAAGCAGATTATTCATCAGATCAAATATTACCTAATGCATTTTAATTCAATTCTACTCTTGCTTATATATTTAATAATATAGGTTTGTTTTTCAAATTCAACTAATATTTCATTTTCCTGTAAATGCATCTATTGTCACAAAATATAATGGTTTACTATCCAGGAAAACAAAATAAAACAAACAAGGTTAAAGATAGCTTTTTAAAAAATCCAAAGTATAGTAAGAACATGGATTTTAACTTTTCCTATGATGGGCTTGTGTTTTCACAATCCATACTAATACTCTCTCAAAATATTCTATTTTACTTGTTTCAAACTGGGGTTAATTTTGCTCCCCAAGGGACATATGACAATGTCTGGAGAAATTTTTGATTGTGTCACAACCAAGGGGATGCTATTGGCATCTAGCAGGTAGAGGTCAGAGATGCTGCTAAATATCTGACAATGTAAAAAATGGACCCACACCAAAGAATTATCTGGTCCAAAATAGCAACAATGCCAAAGATAAGACATATTCTTTAATCCATATTACTAATCTATAGTTTCTGATTTGTAATTAATAATATGGTAGAATAGCTCCATAGTTATTTGTGCTTTACAGAAATGCTAAAAATGTGCTTTATAGAAACCTGAAAAGAGACCTGTCAGCAATTTATTTTTGGATTATGTTGTACCTGCTAGCACTTTTACAAGGAGAAGAACTTTCAGCTTTTTAACTGTAAGGTTTTTTCCTTGGTTTTTGGTATATGTCATGCATTCTCATGCAAAAAGCATTTTGACTATTCTGATGTTACACCTAATATAACAACATGTTGACACTGCAAATTTGAAATAAAGAGTAGGTGTTTGTTTTTATCTAAAGCAGTCATTTATTTTAGTGCTATGAGACATCATCTTCACTTTTATTCCATGCAGGTGTCATTCATTCCCTAGTGTTAAGTCCAAAACTTTCACCTCTATATGCAACACTTAGAATAATTTCATCTGTTCTGGTTAAGCCTTTGATTAGATGGCAAACTCCAAGAAGGCAGGAATATTTTCCCAATTTTATGTCTACTCAAAGGAAAAGCACATATATATATATACATGCCCATAAATTACACCCTGACGCCTCTTAGGTCACCCAAATACTCTTAAACTAATTATTCTTACTCATTCTTCAGCACTTTTCTTATATATCACTTTTATTTGTTTTTATTCTCAAACATATGTTGGGTACTCTTTTTCTTTTTTTAAATTTTTTTAGAGACAAAGTCTTGCTCTGTCACCCTGGGTAGAGTGCAGTGGCATGATCATAGCTCACTGTAACACCAAACTCCTGTACTCAAATGATCCACCTCTATGTTAGATACTCTTTTAGCATACTATGTTTCATCTATTTATCACTTAGATTGCCAGTTACCTACTACATATTAATTGCCATTTATCTGCCTGTACTTTCCACTAGAATATAATCTTCAGGATAACAAGAGCAATGTCTATTTCAAGCATACTGCAATATCTTAACTGCCTGTGACTGTGCCTGGCATTTTGTTAGCTAATAATACTGCTTATTAATTAATGAATAGATGAACGAGACAAAATACATTAAACAGTTATTGTCGATGAATCCATCCCTTGTCAGAACTCATATGCAATTTGAACAGACAGGTATGCATTTAAAACAAATTATAAGTGAAAGTTGAAGTGATTTGGGGATCTAGACCTTTAGAGAGGAAACTAGAAAGCACTGTGTGCTGATATTATTGAGGGAGGAAGAAAAAAAAAACCCACAAAACTTAAAAGTTTATGCGCACTAGTATTCACCTCATATTCATAGTACCTAGTGTGGAATGAAAAGGAACATTAACAAAACATTTTTTTAAATTCTCAATGTAGGTTACATGACATGGTAATAAGCACCAAATAATTGATAATTTATGAGGATTATAGTGTGAACATTGCCTTGACTAGATGAGGTTCCCATACCTCCCTGTCCTAAATTATGAGCAGTATTGTTTATTCCATGATACTTTTTCTTCCCAAAAGGGGTTATTAGCTTTAAGTTAAAATTGATAAGAAGGAGAAAAAGCACAGATCCCATTACAGAGTTTTTACAGACATGCACCCCTTATCATAACCAATGTCCTACCTTTAAGGGCAGAAACATAGAGTTACAAATAACAATTCTGTTATCTAAAGTGCTGTTTGCATTTAACTGATCATCCCAACTTGAGCAGTGAGATACAGACCACTGTCAGATACCTAGTATTTTTAAGACATTGTCCAGACTACTTTCTCTGGTGCTTTTATCAGAGGATTTTATCAGGCCTCCACATGATAAGGGTTGCTACTACTTGCCAAGTTGAAATTTTTGTAAAATTCCTTAATTTTCTGTTGTTAATCCATCAAATATAAACATTTTTCTTCTTCCAAAGAAGAAATGACTTGTTGGACCATAAAGCACTAGAAGATAGAGGGTAGGAGCAATGGGTTGTTTTTAGTTTACTTAACTCTATCAAAACCAAGTTACTTTGTAGTTTTTACACCAGAGGTTAAAAAAAAAAAAACAAAAAACCTAAGCACAGGGCTAAATTCCCTGCTTGTCTTTTCCTTGGAATATTCAAAATCAGAATTATTAGAAAAAAGTAACATATTTTCTTTAAAGTTTCTTTTCTTGTTATTGTCAGATACACATAAGATATACTCTATTGAAAATATAAAGGCATAATTTGTAATTTTAGAATTTTTAGAAAAATTAAAGGAAAAGTTTAAAAAGAGAATTAATACTCCCATTTTTCCAAAGTTAATCTGAAAAACATTTAATCTCAACAATTATGTTATTTTTTGTTTAAAGTATACACCTAAGCAGTATTATGAATTAGAATGTCTCAATATTTTAAAATAATGATTTGACATTTGCAAATTACTTATTTCAGCTGCCCAAAAGACTAAAATATAATTTGGACCCTTTAAAAAAATGTAACACTAAACAAAAGAAAAATATGATAAACTATTTTATTTCATGAATAATTTTAAAAGCAAAAATAAAATGCTTGTTTAAATTGCCACCTTTTCTTACAGGTTTTAGGCATTCAAAAATCTGCATGAAGGATATTCTATGATACCTTGATGGAAATGGATGAAGAAAGAGTGATGAATTGAGAGGTTGTGCAAGTTCTCAGTAGTGAGCCCTTGACCTAACTTGAGTGGAATACCTCTCTCATTTACTTCAGGGCCTTTTTTCCCAAGCAGCACTCCCGCCCATATGTTTATTCTCCAACCCTCTGGGAGGCCACCTTTCATCAAGAGAAGTGTGCTGATCTTTCACGGTTTCACCGCCATTGGACCTCTCACCCCCATTCTCTGCTCCCATCTGAGTACTCAGGAAAAAAAGCTTTTAGGACTCAACAATACAAAAAAGAAAAATTCCCTTTACTATCCTGGTAGATGAAAGAGTTTAGTCTCAAAATCCAGTTGCACAGACGTCAGTAATCACAAAACGCATGAACCAAAGGAATACATTCCCTAATTTATTTCTCAGAAATGCTGTATATATTAGTTATTCTATTTTTTCCTGTAAGCATTAGAAAGCTTCAACAACTTTAAAGCTTATTTTCCTTTTGTCACACCTGTTATGCAAAAGCAATCACCCAGATACTATAAATAATAGAACACCCAATGTTGTTTCTTTATATATTAGTATATAGTCTAGTAACATATAAACAACACATAAGCAACTGATACAAATAATGAAATATATAACAAAATTAACAAGCAAATCTCATGAAGTTGGAGAAAGTTGGGGAAATGACAAATATAGATATTTCACTCCATACTTCACTAATTTCTGAAAATAATAAGTTCCAAACTTGGACAATGTTGCTCAATGAGGAATAAAGAGCTTTGACTTTGTTACGATCAAAGATGTCACATGGCTGATTTTTCACTATAGTTTTTCTACCTGAAGCTCACTTCAGTACAAATTTAAGGGAAACTATTTGGATTTCTAGATGTGTATGCCTAAAGGAATTCCTTAATTGCAAATTTATTAGATGTTGCCAGAAAAAGGAGTAACATGTACTGTTACAACATTGTTCTTTCTGGGAAGATACATAGGCACATTAAAAATTGAAATCTGGCCATTGCCTTGCTAAGCTATGGTGTGACCATGTGCTTTTTTAGCTATGGCCAGACCATGTTTTCTTAAGTTTTGGTCCCCTCCCCTACCTTGGGGAGGTGAATCTCCTCTTTTTCTCTCTCTCTTTCTAATTTAGTTTTTAAATAAACTACATTTTCTAATCTAAACAGAAAAAAAAACTGAAATCCATTGCTGTCAAACACCTCTGCATTTTGGTACCGTCACAGTATTCACAGAGTTTTTCTACCTTAGCACCATTGACATGTGGGCCAGATTATTCTTTGTTGTAGAAAGCTGCCCTGTGTGTTGTAGGATGTTCAGCGGCAACTCTGGCCTCTCCCAGCTAGATCCCAGTCACACTGCTAACTTCCTTTCCCTCCTACCCCCTTCTCCACAGGTCGTGACAACCAAAATGATGTCTCTCAGCATTGCCAAATGTCTCTTGAGGGACAGAACTGCTCATGGCTGAGAACCACTGAATTAATTATGTTTCTATTAATGAAGAGTTCTGATGATTATCCCTAATTCTTTCCAACTCATTTTTTGAACCTAAAGCAGTTAGAATATATATATATATGTTTTTTGCAGGGTGGTACACTCATTTAAAAGCTAACATATCCAGGTGGATTAGTCAGTAAAACTGTGATTTTCCCAAGTCCTCATTCTTGTGCTTTTGAACATAAAGTACTAGAAAGAACCTGTGACAAGATAAAGTTGTACGATCTCATCCAACAAATGATCTCACTTCAACCCTCACACTAACTTTACTATTAAGCAAAAACAGGCACATTTTCAAATATTGATTCCAACTAATGTCTGATCCTAACAGGCATGATCTTATCAAGGCTCCACTATAATAGAAGGAGTGTCAGAGTTAAACAGAATAGGCTGGGATAAGATCACAATCTACCCCACAATGATGTGATGGTATCAGAGAATGGGGATAGTATTCTAAGTAATTATCATTAATAGATCCTGGCACAGGAAAGAGCAGGCCTGATGGAGGTCTAAACAAATTTGAGTCAGGAAAAACAAGGTTGTTAAGAATTATAGTTAAAGGCACTAGGTGTACACGAAGTTATTTTTCAAAGTTTTCAACACTGGATTTGAAGTGAAGAGGGGAAGTGTAGAATGATTTTAGTACAATGAACATGAAAGAGCGAAAAATGCCACTTTATTATTGATATGGGAGCATTTCGGTTCTTTTTGCCCATTACATCCATTTTGGTTATTTCTACACTTTGATCTTATTTTTGTTTTCAAAGTTGAATGCTTTTTATAATTTTTAAAAAAATTTTTAATTTTAAAGAGGTGGAGTACAATTCAGGATTAGGTAAACAAACGTTCATTATGCAGGTACCCTTTTTGTAGAGTACTTAAAAATGGGTTAGTTCGAGCTACCGAAAGAGGCTAAATGCATTTGCTATTTGCAATCTACCAGACATTAATCAATAAATTAATTTCCATAAAACAAAATAGAAAAGGTTTGTTTATATTCTTTAAGTTTTTGGTCCAGATGTAGCATATTCTCATAAAATTATGCAGGGCATCTTAATGCAGAAATGGTTCCAGGGCAACCTTTGCAACTTTCACATTGAAGATTCTTATATTGTGCGGATTCATTCATTCTTTGACCCTATGCCCTAGTATACAAAGAAACAATTGCCACTCCATTGTTTACTTCTCAGTGACTAGAAAGTATCATACAATCTAAACACCAGGATGCCTTTTAAAAACTCATTTATTACAATTTAATAGACATAATAGCATTTAGTAGATTACATCTTCTGAAAGACGTAGGTGTATAAATACATTGCTGTTTACTGAGATTTTTGTACTTGTTACATTGACAAAATAAATATTTCCGATGGAAGATATATTAGCAATCATTAGTTTAGTTCAAGTAATTAATAAAAGCAAATCGTTTTGTCGGAAACTTACTATTTATCTCTGAGTTGGTCACTCTTCTTTTATAAAATAGAGGTAAGTATATGTTTTTCATACCACAATGACACAGCATTTAAAGTTAAGCACGCCGGGCTCGGTGGCTCAGCCTGTACTCCTGCGCCTTTGGGAGGCTGAGGTGAGTGGATTGCCTGAGCC